>NC_081563.1:115123001-115187395 GCF_022355385.1 Mustela nigripes
CTCTGTTAGTAGGTATTGCGAATGTGGTATTCAGCCCCAGCACCCGGCCCCTGTTAGTAGGTATCGCCAATGTGGTACCCAGCCCCAGCACCCGGCCCCTCTGTTAGTAGGTATCGTGAATGTGGTACCCAGCCCCTCCAGCAGTGCCAGGAGGTGAGCCTGTCCTGGAGAAATCACTCAATGTACAATGAGGCCTGCCCAGGGCTGTTTGTGGAAGCAAAATGATAGAAACCATCTAGATGTTCGGTAAGGGACTGGACAAAGAAATGATGGGCCAGCTCACGTGATGGACTACTGCTCAGCTGTTAAAAAGGAGGGGGTTGTATATGTATGGCCCCAAAGCGAGATGCACTCAGTGAAAAGTAAGGCACCTTGCAGAACAAAATACACAGAATGTTACCATTTATGTGAGGAGCGCATGCACCTGTGCGTACACAGCTGGCCCAGATACAGACAAAGGTGTGGTTACAGATAGAGACAGAAGTGTACAGACAGAAGAGCTACAGATACACACATACACATGAGAGTAGAAGGTTCAAAGGAACACCCACTAGCAGCCAGTAATGTTTGAGGGGAATGCAGCTGGGGAAACGCATGGGGAATTACTTTGGTTTTTAGGTTTTTATTCGTTACATTTTATTAATGTTTGAGAGAGTACAATGAGACCATGCTCCTGAAATACGTGCATGATGCTAAAATTTAAAAGAAAAGAATCTGGCCACGTGTCTGGAAGCTCAAGGCAGGGCTGGGCTGGGCTCTCAGTGGAGGTTGGTTGGTGAGGGGCAGGCCTGGAGGGCTGACTCTGGAACTTTTTCCTAAACCAGCTGTGGCTCTTTCTCCCGGAGGCCAGAGGCAGAGGGAGCTGGCTTTGGTGGCCACAGCAGCAGATGCAGGTTGCCTAGTCTGGAGAGATGTGAAACCTGAGCCATTTAGCCTGCAAGATGGGCCTGCCTTGACCCCTCTAGTCAGGGAAGGCCCCTGGAACATGGCAGACAGCCACCTTAAACATGTAGCCACCAAAGTGAGTGAGGTCCCGTGAGCCCCAGGCCTGCAGACAGGCCATCCCGTGGAGCCCACAGGTGTCTTCCCACGCCACTCCTGCCCCCAAGCCTGATGACCTCGGTGTCCCTTACATACCCAGACTGGTGATCAGCGAGGCTACGGGCAGGAGAGGGGAGAAGGCCATTCATGAACTTCTTGGCTGCTGGGCCCTGAGCGAGACACGTTTCCTACTCTGTATCTCTGGCCTTTTAATGGTTTAGAATAGTTTTTTGTTGCTTTAATTCTGGACACACAGGAGTTGAGAAGGTTTTTCACCCTGATAATGACAACAGAAGTTAAAATAATTCCAACGACGCCAAAGGATATATAGTGAACAACAGATTTTTTCCACACCTCTTCTCCCCAGCCACGCGGTTCCCTCCCCAGAGGTTCCACGCACACATGAGCACGTGGGAATCTAGCCACACCCCTCCTGTGATTCGGGGGGAAGCAGTCCACACACCTTGCTTTTTCCACTAAGAATATGTATCTTAGAGCTGCTTCCATAGCAGAACCTGCAAGTGGGCTCCTTCTTTTCCATGACTGGACTTCCACGGCACTCAGAATTCTTTAATATTTGTGTACTCGATCTGGAATTCTTCTCGGACTTTCCCGTGTGCATGCTTCAGTTCTGCACGGCAGCCCCAGGGGGCAGGCGGTTCGCCACGTTACAGATGAGGAAACTCGGGGGACCAACCATCCCTGTTTGCCTAGGACAGAACCAGTCTTAACATCAAGAGTTCCCCACCCTGGAAAGACCCTTCTTCCCAGGCAAACTAAGATGGTTGTTGACTCTAAAGGAAACAGAGGCTCGGAGAGGCCGGGGGAGTTCTCCCAAGACCTTGTGGTGGGTCAGCACAGACTCCTGATGGTGACGATGCTGGAGGAGGCCGGTGACAGCGTTCCCTCTGTGCCAGCCAGTGGTCCCTCAGCAACCTGATAGGTTGACTGAGGGGCTCCACGAGTAGAAGCTGCGGCCACCAAACCTGGGTTTCTGCTCAGTAGCAGGGTTTGCCTGTGCTGGTCAGCTCCCTCTCAGCTTCTGGTCCTGGGCCCAGAATAGACACTCAGCAAGTGTTAAGCGAGGAAGAAAATGAATGAATGAATGAATGAATGAAGTACTAACATTTGTCATCCACATTTTACAGATGGAAAAACTGAAGCACAGAGAAGCTAAGTCACTGGCTCAGGGCCACACAGCTCGTAAGCAGCAGGGTCAGGGTTTGAATCCAGAAGGGGGGGCTCCAGAGCCCATGAAACTTTTCCCTCTTCTGGAATGTTCTTGTCTGCATTACCCTGCACGGCACTGCCTAGACCCCTACTTCCAGCTCCCTTTCACAAGAGCCCTGCCTTCCCTGTTCCTTGCTCCTGGCTCAGGGGCCTTGCTCTGCACCCCACTACATCCCCCTGGACTGGACGCTCAAA
This sequence comes from Mustela nigripes, assembly GCF_022355385.1. NCBI lineage: Eukaryota > Metazoa > Chordata > Mammalia > Carnivora > Mustelidae > Mustela > Mustela nigripes. The sequence continues at coordinate 115,125,468 of NC_081563.1, forward strand.
CACAAAAAAGTCCGATGTCTTCACTTCAGCCTCCCCCACGGACTTTGCTTCATTTGTTCAATTCATTTGTCCAACTCTCCATTCCTTTGCTCAACAAACATTTACTGAAACTGAAATGAGCCAGCTCACCCCCCCCCCCCAGTACTAGAAATTCAGAGATGAATCCTGCCTGGGCCTTGTCCTCGGGGGACAAGGAAAACCAAAGAAGCAGGACTTGGAACCCAGCGAGAAAGCACTCGGATGGAGGTGGCCCCGGGCACAGCCGCAGAGGGGATGACACTGGGGGCTCCCAGCCGTGGGGGCTCCAGGAAAGCTCCTTGGAGAACATCTTATGCCAGCAAGAGTTAGCAAGACAGAGAGAAGGAGGAAGACAGAAAGCTTGGGGCAAAGTCGGTAACCCCCGGACAAACTGGCCTGGAATTAGGAGAGAACATGAGGCGTTCAGAAAGTGCAAGTTGTTCCTTACAGCTGGGGCCTGGGCTGTCCTCAGGTGGGGACATGTGGGCCTGAGAAGCCCCACCTCCTCCCCTGCTTACCTAATAGCTCTGCACCAGGCAGGGCTTCCAAGAATCTCCTGTCTAGGAACTGATCAGAAAAAAAGCCCCCCAAATAATCAGCGATGTGGACGTGGAATTACGGATGGATGGAGGCTGTTTACCATGTTCTTTGTTTCAGCAAACAAGTGCAAACAGCCTCAGTGGCCAGCCATGAGAAATCACCACTACAGCCCAGAATCCACCACCGGCCGGAGTCGTCCGAACGGCTGAGAAACCAGGTTAGCAGAGACTGTACCGCGGCCCTAGAAAAATGCACCTGACCTAATGTTAAGTAAAAACCAGCAAGATGTAGAGGCACGTGGCTGGCTCAGTCAGTGGAGCATGGGGATCTCAGGTCTGTGAGTTTGACCCCCATGCTGGGTGTAGAGCATACTTAAAAATAAAATCATTTAGGGGCACCTGGATGGCTCAGTGGGTTAAGGCCTCTGCCTTCAGCTTGGGTCGTGGTCCCAGGGTCCTGGGATTGAGCTCTGCATCGGGCTCTCTGCTCAGCAGGAAGCCTGCTTCCCCCCTCTCTGTCTCTGCCTGCCTCTCTGCCTACTTGTGATCTCTGTCAAATGAATAAATAAGATTTTTTAAAAAATCATTAAAAACCACAAAAAGGGATGCCTGGGTGGCTCAGTCGGTTAAGCTGCTGCCTTCGGCTCAGGTCATGATCCCAGGGTCCTGGGATCAAGTCCTGCATGGGGCTCCTTCTCCAGCTGGGAGCCTGCTTCTCTCTCTGCCTCTGCCTGCCACTCTGCCTGTTGCGCTCTCTCTCTCTCTGACAAATAAACAAATAAAATATTAAAAAACAAAACAAAAACACACAAAAAAACAGGGGCATCTGGGTGGCTCAGTTGGCTAAGCATTTGCCTTCAGTTTGGGTCATGATCCCAGAGTCCTGGGACCGAGCCTGGGATCAGGGTCCCTGCTCAACGAGAAGCCTGCTTCTGCCTCTCCCTCTGCTGCTCCCCCTGCTTGTGTTCTCTCCCTCACTCTCTCTCTCAAATGAATAAATAAATAAATAAAATATTTTCTTTTAAAGCCCCCCCCCACACACAAAAAGAAACCCCAGCAAGATGCAAACTATTTTATTATTCGAAGTTAAGAGATACACATACATAAATACATGAAGATATTAGGAAGAAATGCATCAGATACTTCGGAGTAGTTATCTCTGGTGATGGGCTAACCTAGGGGTTATATTTCCTTTTTAAAAATAATTTCCTGTGTTCTCTGATTTTGCAACAGTGGGCCAGTCTCACTTTTATTTTCAGAGACCGACTCAAGGAAACAAGGTCCGTGAGGCCACAACTTCCCCTTCCAGCCTCTTTCCAACCCTCTGAGCCACACAGAACGACCTGTTGCCTCCACATCCCTGCGCCTCCAGCCTCCAGGCTTTCCTCTCTGCTGTTCCTCCATCTGAGCGCCCTTCCCTTTCCCCCTCCAGCCTGTGCGACTCCCCTGGCCTCCCAGGCCTGCCTCAGGGTCCCTCCTCTGAGGACCTCACACACACAGAGCTCCCACACCACTGAATGGTGGGTTTAGGCCCTGGACCCCGCACCAGGGCCTGAGCTGCTGGCGGGAAGGACACTGCCTCATCTATGCCCTCCCCAGACACCTTCTATGCAGCCGAGAATTTTTTTATTTATTCCTCACCAACGTTTTTTGAAAATGTCTGAACCTACAGAAAATCATGGAACGAATACCCATATATACCCTTCCCATAGATGCTCCACTACTTGCTGTATAATCCTCTCCCTGTCTTGCTGACCTAGTACAGACATGTTGGCCAGGACTGGGGGTCTCGAAGGAGCTCAGCATTTGCCGGAAGGAAGGAAAGAATGAATGCCCTCTCTCTATTGTCTGCCTCAGGGAAAACACTTTCTAAAATGCAGACCTGGGGGGCGTCTGGGTGGCTCAGGGGGTTGGGGCCTCTGCCTTCGGCTCTGGTCATGGTCCTGGGATCCTGGGATCGAGTCCCATATTGGGCTCCCTGCTTGGTGGGGGGCCTACTTGTCCCTCTGCCTGCCGCTCCCCTGCTTCCGCTCGCTCACTCTCACTCTCTATCTGACAAATAAATAAAATATTTTTAAAAATAAAATACCAGTTACCCACCTGCTTGGAGGCCTGCCACCCACAGCCAAGGCGGGCCCCTCAGCGACACCCAAGACCCCGTCATCCCTTCCCGCTCCATCGCCCACTGACCCCGGAAAGGAAGTGTTGTCCCCGAACCCGCAGCCCCCACATGCATCAGCACTTGCACTTTGGAGCCTCTGCAATCCTTGCTTGCCTGGCAAGGGCACCCAGCCTCTCCCTTCCCCATCCCTCCCAAGTGTCCCATCCTCGGAGAAGTAAAAGGATGCCTCTGCCGACCTATCCCCGGACCCCCGGTACCGAGCGTGATCTCAGTGAGGGGGACCACTCGTCCTGGTTTGCACAAGCCTCTCCTGGTCGGCACTGAGAGTCCCGAGTCTCGAGAGTACCTCCGTCCTGGGCAGACCCCATGACGGTCACCCTAGCCTCTGCGGACTCTTTCCAGGGTGGGTGAGTGTGCTCCCACCCATTGCTGGGAGAACCTCTACCTGAGAGCCTCTCGGGGCAAGCCCACCTACCCTCACCCTGCTCTGCCAGGGCCACGTAACAGGCCCAAGGAAATGTTTGTTGATGCTGGCTGACTGCCTGGGGAACAGATAAACGACAGAAGGACGGAAGGAACGAATGCATGAACGAATAACTTCACCTCCTTGAAATCTTTGCTCAGATGTCACCTTCTCCATCGGCCTTCCCTGGCTGCCTGGGCTCCAAGGACAACCTCTCTGGCACCCTCCCTGGGGTTTTTGCGGGATTTATCACAGACCTGCCTTCTCCACGTGTCACTCTTCAGTTCCTTTGGGGTCTGTCTCCCCCATGAGCATGTCAGCTCTACCAAGACCGCGCTTTTGCCAATTGTGTTCCCTGCTCTGTCCCCACAGCCTGGGACAGCAGGTGCTCAGCCGGTAATCAGTTGAAGAAATGAATGAACAATGACTGAATGAGGGGACCCTGCATTTCCCCGCCCAAAGTGGAGCCTCTTGGATTTCTTTGTCTGCATCGCCTCTTTCGTTTAGTTCATTCAACAGACATCAGCGCTGCGGGGATCGGGAGGCCTGCAAAGCAGAGTGCCCAGTCTAAGGAGCTGCTGGTGGCAGTGGGGTGGGGAGCAGGGGACAGAGATCAGGCTGGTTATGATGCCATGGACCTGGCATTTGGGAGATGGGGTCCATGGGCAGGACCTTGGGCACTGCAACAGCCCTAAAAGGCCAGGATCGTAGTAACCATGCCCAACATATCTTGAACACTCGCTATGTCTCACCCACTGTTTTGAGCACTTCACGTATATTTTCTCGGTGAATTCTCCAATCACCCAGCTATAGTTCTTTGTCCCCGTTTTGCAGATGAGGAACCAGAGGTGAGGGAGGCTGAGTTACCTTGTCCAGGCGACATGGCAATAAGCGGGGAGTCAGAATCAGACTCTGGGGCCAGCGGCTAACCCCAGTGCTATAGGAAAGGAAGGAGGTTCTGACTGAAGTCAAGTTGCTGCTCAGACGCAGGGCTGGGCTTCACAGCCTGTCCCCAGGACTCCAAAGGCAGCCTGGGTCCCAGTCGGTGTCTGTCCTGGAGTTGGTGGTGAAGGGGACCAAAGGGAGATGCACAGGAAGCAGGGGAGGAGTCTCTGTACTCCAGTTGGGATCCATGTTCAAAAGGTACAGAACTACCCAGGATGGGGGGGTTGAATTTGGGGGGGAGTCCCCAGCCTGGGTGGGGAGATGGGGGCAGGCTTCTAGGCAGCAGTGTCCCCTTCCTCTTCTCTCCTAACGAATGGGTAGGGAAGCTGTGGGCAACTGTCTCCAGCCCTTCCCACGTCTGGCCACCCATCGGCCGGTCCAGAGAGGAACGTGCAAAACCCAGCGTGGGCAGCGGCCCCCATCCTGGGCCACTCCTCCTGGGCCCCATGAAGCTGCCTCCCTGACTTACCCCTGTGATACCAAAGCTCAACCCAGGTCAGGAGCTATGCTGAGTGACTCCATGTAACTATCTTATTCAATGCTCACACCCACCTAGGACAGGGAAATCAAGTTCAGACAGTGGGGTACCTGCCCACGTCACCAGCAGAGCGGGGGTTCCAACCCTGACTATCTGGGTCCGGAGCCTGTGTCCCTCACCCCTACCCAGGAGGTACAGCCCTGGCTCCCTGCCAGCCTGGGCATTTAAGCCCCTGCTGTGGCCCCACAGCCCAGCAGAGGGCTCAGAGCAAGGAGGCACACATGAACACACCCTTATTATTTGACGTCTAGGAGCAGTGACGGGGCGTCTGGGTGGCTCAGTCAGTTAAGCACCCAACTCTTGATTTTGGTTCAGGTCATGATCTCAGGGTCGTGGGATTGAGGCCCGCATCTGCTTATCCCTCTCCCTCTGCTCCTCCCCCCTCCCGACCACATTCTGTTTCTCTTTCTCTCACATACATAAATAAATAAAATCTTTAAAAAAAAAATAAAAGAAAGAAATCTAAGGGCAGTGACTTCTCTCTTTGACTTCTACCCTCCAGGTCTGGGAGATAATAATCCAATCCCACATTTGGACAGGATTCAAGCCTTTTCAAAGCTGTCCCCTCCTTGAAAGAAAGAAAAGTGGCAGGGACACTGACTCTCAAACAGATGACACCTAGCCCCACCCCACAGCTGTTTGCAAAGGGGAGGTGATGGCACCTCCCTGAGCCTCAGTGTCCCCATCTGTCACAGGGGCTGATGATATCACGGAGAGGAGACCATAGAATCCTTTGCCAGACGCACACAGTGGGTGCCTGGGAGGGTAGTTTCTTTCCACTGAGGGTCACAACACTCTCCAGGGTCTGTCCCCGACCTCCCTCCCTACTTTTAAACCGTGGATGTTTTCCACCATGATGTGTTGGAAACACACAGAACCTCGGGAATGAGCGGAGCCTGGTGGGCGTGCTCGAGGGGGGCACAAATGTCCTCCTCCACCTTCAGAGCCTTCCCCTCAGGCCCGTGTCTCTACTGCACGCCCTAGGGGTGCCGCCTCCCTCCTTTCGTCCTCGCTGCTTCCTCTGGAGGTGGGTCCTTGGGTTATCCCACCTCCCAGAGGAAGAGTCCAAGGGTCTGAGGGCCAACGGGGCTGACCGGCGCCCACAGCCAGTGAGCGGTGGAAGCGGGGTGTGGCTTTCTGTCCAGGTAGGTTTGCTGACATGGAGAGATGTAAACCATGGAGAGATGTAAACCATGTGTTATTAAATGAGAAAGCAGCATGGACGGCAACAGAGTGTACGTTGAGAGAGTGTCACTAAAATGGAACAGGGGTTGTCTCTAGGTGATGGGACAATGAACCGTCCCACTGTCATTCTTTTCCTTATTTGTATTGCCTAACTTTTTATGGCCGCTTTACGGAGATGGAATTCGCATAGCATACAACTCACTCATTTAGTGTCTGATTCGATGGTTTCTAGCATATTCGCAGAGTTGGGCAACCCTCAGCACTCTTGCTAATACTGTCATCATTCCCCCCACAAAACCCCACTCATTAGCGCTCACTCCGCATTGCCCCAAACCCCCACTCCTAGCCCTAAGCAACCGTTTCTTGTCTCTACAGATGTGTCTGTTCTGGACACTTTGTACAAGTGGATTTCTACAACACGCGGTCCTCTCTGTGTCTGGCTTCTCCCACCAAGCTTGTCTTCGGGGTGCCTCCGTGTAACAGCAGGTGTGACTTCATTCCTTTTCAAGGCTAAGTAACATCCCATATTGTATTTCTCAATTCATCAGTTGACATTCAGGTTATTTCTACCTTTTGGCTGCTGTGAATAATGCTCCTATTAGTATCTGTGTAATATTTGTGTGTGGATATGTGGGAGAGAGAGAAGGAGACTCCTCATGGAGCAGGGAGCCCAATGCAGGGCTCAATCCAGGACTCTGGAATCATGACCTGAGCCAAAGTCAGATGCTTAACTGACTGAGCCACCCAGGCGCCCCTGGACATGTGTTTCCAAGTCTCTTGGATAAATAGCTTGGAGTAGAATTGCTGGGTCATGTGGCAATGCTGTGTTTAACCTTTTGAGGAACTGACAGTCTGTTTGCCAGAACATTTTACACGCCACCACAGGGCACAAGGGCCACAATTTCTCTACATCCTCACCAACCTTATTATTATCGGTCTTTTTGATGAAAGCCATCCTAGTGGGTATGAAGTAATATCTCATGGGATTTTGATTTGCATTTCCCTGATGACTAATAATGTTTAACATCTTTCATGTGTCTGTTGGCTCTTTGCGTATCTTCTTCGGAGAAATGTCTACTCACATCCTTTGCCCATTTAAAAAATTGGGTCATTTGTGCCTTTATTATTAAATTATTGAAGTGGGATCTGAACCCGGGTCCTGCTCTACGGCAGGTGATAGATCCTGTGCCCACAGTCATGCCTCCCTGCCTGCCTGTCAGGAGATCTGGAAGCATCCCCCAGAGTCCCGCCTACCCTCTGGGCAAGCTGCGGCCCGCACAGCTGCTGCAGAAGCCAGCCCAGCTGGGGCCAGGCCCACAACAGGTGTCCAGTGAGTGTCTGTGGATGGACACAGAGGGACACACGAATCCCTCTCCAGGAATCGGTGAACTAAAGGGGAAGAAAACCCCCCCAGAACAAAAAGTCCACGCCACAGAAGGAGGAAATGGTCGAGCCCTGCTCCAGAAGTTGGAGATAAGCCCCGTGGCCCAGAAGCCCTCCATGGCAATTCCTTCTTGGTGGCCGTGACCTATCTGCCTGCTTTTATGCAACTGACTGTTGGCCTGCGTGAGGCTGGGACAGGGAGGCCCAGCGAGATTAGCAGGGAACTGGAGAGCATATCTGCTGAAGGGGGGATGGCAGCAGATCCTAGGGGCCACGGCTGGTCAGAGGAGAAGGGGGCCCCAGTGGGGTGGGGCCCTGCTGCCGGACCCCTGCCCCAGCCCCAGCCCCAGAAACCCACTGCTTCCTCACGAAGAGCACTGGAACCCTCCACACCCAGTTCTGGAATCCAGCTGCCTGGGTTTGAATCCTGGACTCACTATCTGCTTGCTGGTGATCCAGGCAGTTAATATCCCTCTCTGAATCTCAGTTCCCCGCTGAGTGTCCCCTGGAAGAATGAAGATAACCAGGGAGGGATGAAATGAGACCATAACGCAGCCTCTTGGTGGGGAGAGGCTGCTGGGGGGAAGCTGGGGATGGCAGGCTCTTCTGCTGAGCTCCCCCAGGCTCCCGACTCTGAGCTGGAAGACTGCCGTCCTGTGACATGGAGCCAGTGACTCTCCCACGAACACCGCAGAGCAGCCACTGGCAGGAAGCTTCTCCCTCGGACAGACCCTCAGCCTCACCAACACAGTCTCACGGGGAAGGCAGGCAGTGTGGGGCCATGTGGGTTGCCCCTCACTCAGGCAGCCTGAGTTCAAATCCCACTCACAAGCTGTGAGCTTTGGGGAAGGGCCTGCCTCTCTGTGCCTCTGTTTACCTGCTAGAGAATGAAGATGACAACTGTGTTTACTCTACAGGATGGTTGGGAAGATTAAATGGGCCGATGCAGTAAAATATGAATTAAAGTCTCAGAATAAATCTGAGATTTATTCTTTATTTATTTCTTTTTTTTTTTTTAAAGATTTTATTTATTTATTTGACAGACAGAGATCACAAGTAGGCAGAGAGGCAGGCAGAGAGAGAGAGAAGAGGAAGCAGGCTCCCTGCGGAGCAGACAACCCTATGTGGGGCTCGATCCCAGGACCCTGGGATCATGACCTGAGCCGAAGGCAGAGGCTTTAACCCACTGAGCCACCTAGGTATCCCAGCTTTATTCTTTCTTAATTAGTTTCTTTTTAGTCATCTCTACACCCCATATGGGGCTCAAACTCATGACCCCAAGATCAAGAGTCAGATGATCCTACTGACTGAGCCAGCCAGGGGCCCCAAAGTCTCATCTTTAAAATAAAAGTTAGAGGGGCGCCTGGATGGCTTGGTTGATTAAACGTCTGCCTTCAGCTCAGGTCATGATACCAGGGTCCTGGGATCGGGTTCCGTATCGGGCTCCCTGATTCTTCCTCTGCCTGCTGCTCTCCATGGTTATGGGCTCTCTCTCTCTCTTACAAATAAATAAATAAAATCTTTAAAAAAAATAATAAAATAAAATAAAAAATAGAGGGGCACCTGTCAGTTAAGTGTCTGACTCTTGACCTCAGCTCAGGTCTTGGTCTCAGGGTCTTGAGTTCAAGCCCTGCGTTGAGCCCCACATTAGGCTCCACGCTGGGCATGGAGCCTACAATAAATAAATGGATGGACAGATAAATAATATCAAGTTTAGAGAACCCTCCACATCCTTTCAACTTATCTGGCCCCCATATTCCCTTCGTGTCCTCCAGGGCCCCAAGGTTCCTCCAGCTTTCTTACGTGGAGGAGGAGGGTGAGATTTCCAACCATACTGGCATTTCCCAAAGTGAGTTCCTGAGCCCTCTAAACTCATGAGATGCTTTTTGAAAAGATCCCTGAGAAGTACATCTCCATCAGACAGACCTGGCTGCCGGGTAGCTAGCGCCACCGCCCTTCAGCCGTGCCCAGGGACGGACCCGAGAAGCCCTGCAGCAAGGAAACCCAGCGGACGCTCATGCTGGTGTTTTCCCAAATTTATTTGACCACGAATGCCCTTTTCTGCCCAATATCAATTTAGCATCTTCCTGGAAAAACACTGATGTCAAGGTCAGTTTTAGCTCACAGTTTCCATCTTATAGAAAAGACAGAAGGTTTTCCTAAGATCACTATCCCTGCATTTGAGAAGCCCAGGTTCTCTAGTGCGGTCACGTTGGCCCAGAGGAGAGCGGCGCCCTGCCATGTGCTCTCAGTCCTGCTCTCCGGGGCCGGAAAGGTTGGAGCGTGAAGGCCCCTTTGGGACACCCAGCAAGGATGGGCCCAGCTCTCTTCCAGCCGCCGCAGCAGCCTTGGCTCTCACAGACCACACGCAACGCCCAGACATTGTCATGACAGAAGATGGCACCTTCCAGAGCCTTCTAGAAAAAGGAGTTGCCAAAAGGAAGCCTCTAGGGGTGGGGCAAGCCCCGCCTCGGGCAGGGAGAGGTGTCTCAGGCTCCGGAGTGCCCTGGCACCTGCAGAGGAGGCCCTAGGAGCACCGGGCCCCATCAGCACGGCAGCACCGCTTGCAAATCATCCCTTCCATCTCTCTGTAAACGTTCCGGCAAGTCTAACATTTGGCAACCAAAGTACATATCCCAGACGGCCGTGTGAACCTAGGACAAGTGCCAGCATTTGTCTTGAGGCCCTGTAGGGTTTGGAAAACAGGATTACTCAGCGAGTCAGTGGAGGAGAGGGACATTCATTGGGCACCTACAACAGAGTGCGTGTTGTGTCAGAAGTTCTATCTTTACCATGAGATCTCAGTTCCGATAACAACCCCATTTTACAGATGGAGAAACTGAAGCTCAGAGTGGGGAGGTAACATAGCCAGGGACACAACAGAGCTGGGAGTCAAACCCCCACCTGGTTTTGCCTCCACAGTCCTAGCACTCCCCACTCCACTGTGCAGTTCTGCTGGGATGTCTCCCTGCCTGGCATCCCTCCAAGACCTTGGTCCTTGCCTCAATCCCAGGGCCCCTTTCTCGATACTAACCCGGGTTCTCAGGGCCAGGGGTGTGAGGAAGGGAACCAGAGTGGAGACTAATGTAGTCTGGCCTCTAGGGTCTGGCCCACATTGTGGAATCGTTATTTTATTTTATTAAAGGCTTTATTTATGGGCGCCTGTGTGGCTCAGTGGGTTAAGCCGCTGCCTTCGGCTCAGGTCATGATCTCAGGGTCCTGGGATTGAGTCCCGCATCAGGCTCTCTGCTCGGCAGGGAGTCTGCTTCCTCCTCTCTCTCTCTCTGCCTGCCTCTCTGCCTACTTGTGATCTCTCTCTGTCAAATAAATAAATAAAATCTTTAAAAAAAAAAAAAAGACTTGGGACGCCTGGGTGGCTCATTGGTTGGGCAGCTGCCTTCGGCTCAGGTCATGATCCCAGCACCCTGGGATCGAGTCCCACATCGGGCTCCTTGCTCAGCAGGGAGCCTGCTTCTCCCTCTGCCTCTGCCTGCCTCTCTGTCTGCCTGTGCTCACTCGCTCTCTCCCCCTTTATCTCTGACAAGTAAATTAAAAAAAAAAAAGACTTTATTTATTTATTTGACAGACAGAGATCACAGGTAGGCAGAGAGACAGGCAGAGGGTGGGGAGAAGCAGTCTCCCTGCTGAGCAGAGAGCCCAATGCGGGGCTTGATCCCAGGAATCCGAGATCATGACCTGAGCCAAGGCAGAGGCTCAACCCACTGAGCCACCCAGGTGCCCCTGGAATTGTTATTTTAGCCCCCACCAATCTGATCATAGGTTGGGGGCAAGTAGGTTGATAAATCAGTTTTCGGTCTTCTTTGGGGTAAGATTTTGTTTATTTATTTATCTACCTATTTATTTATTTGTTGGTTGGTTTATTATTTTATTTATTTATTTGACAGAAAGAGACAGCAAGAGAAGGAATACAAGCAGGGGGGTAGGAGAGGGAGAAGCAGGCTTCCTGCTGAGCAGGGAGCCTGAGGCGGGGCTCCATCCCAGGACCCTGAGATCATGACCTGAGCTAAAAGCAGAAGCACTTAACGACTGAGCCACCCAGGCACCCCAATAAATCAGTTTTCCGAGCCTGCCAAGCTGAAAGCCAGCCACCAGCCTGAGGTGACCCTGCCCTCAAGAAGACCCCCAGGCACCCAGCCTAAGCTGGCACCTGGGCTAAGCCCCTTATCTTTGGGTCATTGTTGCCCACTCCTGGCTATAGTCTCCTCCCAACATCCCCCAGCCCCCAACTCACTTGCAGGGTGCTGGCACTCAGCTGGGTGGTGGGGGTGGGGGGAGACATCACACAAACCTTTTGGAAACCTCTTTCCCCTCCCCTCTCCAGATTCCCCAGAATTCCTGGGTCAGCAACATGGCTGTGTGCTGGGAGGTAGGGGAGAGTCTCAGCCAATCTCTCATGGGCAGGCCCCCTGCTCCGTCTGCACAGCTGCAGGGAAGGAAGGCCCCACCTGAGTTCCCAGTGCCCCGAAACAGCCACCCGGCTGTGCCCTTCCTTCTGTCCATCACGGGAGGGGTCCCTGGCAAGGGGGAGGAGCGGCATCCCAAGCCTGCCCTGCACCAGAGCTATTCCTCTGCTCACACCCTTCCTCAAACCATCTGAGAGGCAGGCCTCCTGCTCTCTGTCCTCAGTGCGGCCAGATCACAGGCAAGAGGGACTTGCCCGAGGCCACGTGGCTAGGCAGGGGTGGGCATCACTCCAGGGTCTGGCAGACTCCAGAGCTGGGGTCATTTCTCCAAGTACAGTGCAGTGGTCAAGGTGTGGATTCTGGAGTGAGACCGCTAGACTCAGGTTCTGGCTCCTCCACCTGCTCAGGGGTCACCTGGGGCTAGTTACCCAAACTCTCTGTGCCTCAGTATCCTCATCTAAACAGTGCTGTCAGGCAATCCCGAAGTCTGAGCCCTGGGTGAGTTGCACGGCCTTGGGTGAGCAACAACCTGCTGGTGCCTCAGTTTACCCTGACTTAAAATGGAGACCTTGATACACATCCAGCACGGGCTGGAATGAGGATTAAGAAAAGACAACCGTGCATCTAGAGCTTTCCGGCAGGTGATGCCACGGGGCCTACTTATTGTCTGGGGGTGTTATGGTCAAGGTGCTATCAGCCAGACCAGCTCCGGAAGGACACACAAGAAGGGGTCTCAGAGGGCAAGGAGTGGGTGCTGGGGAACCCTAACTTGTTCCTACATGTCACTTTATACTTTCAGAATTTTGTATTACACACATGTGTTATTACTATTTCCGAAGCAGGTTGCGTAACAGCCATACAAAGGTGCTCCCTTGCCATGATGCACGGTCTCATGCTGTCAGAGACCCCGTCTGCTGATCCTGGGTTTCCCAGCCCTCCAGAGTCACACCTTGTCCAGGCCCTTATCCAGGCCCTGTCTTTCAGCCCACTCTGTGTTTCCCAGCAAGGCCCTAGCACAACCTTAAGAGCCAGAGGCGTCTCCTTCCAAGCACAGGCGTGTGACCCAGGGCCAGCCAAGTCTCCACCCCTCTACCTGTCCCCTGGCCCACCTGTAAGTGAGGTGACCACACTGCCCCACACTGCCTCCCCAGCTGTAAGGACTAACATGAGGTACTAGAGGGGTGCCTGGCTGGCTCAGTCAGTGGAGCATGGAACTTTTGATCCCAGGGTCATGAGTTTAAGTCCATGTTGGGCATAGAGCTTACCTTAAAAAAATCAGGTATGGGGCACCTGGGTGGCTCAGTGGGTTAAAGCCTCTGCCTTTGGCTCAGGTCATGATCCCGGGGTCCTGGGATCGAGCCCCGCATCGGGCTCTCTGCTCCACAGGGAGCCTGCTTCCTCCTCTCTCTCTGCCTGCCTCTCTGCCTGGTTGTGGTTTCTCTCTGCCAAATAAATAAAAAAATATTTTAAAGAAAATGAGATATTAGACTGCTAGGTACAAAGCCCTGCTTCTTGTCCTCTGAAAGGGCAAAATGATGTTGAAGGGAAGCTGCCTCCTCCTCTGAGCTCATCTCCCCACACAGCCTCTCCCACCCCTGCAGGTGGACGGCAAACCTACCAAAAGCAATGCGCCTCTAGGCCTTGGCATTTGCCAGTCCTCTCTGGGCAGACCCCTTCTTCATCTCTGGGAGGCTGGCTCCTTCACATCACTCACTTTCTCCCAAGTGTTGCCTCTTCACAGATGCCCTCCTAGACCACCTGTCTAAAGTGGTCCCCAGACCCCCCTCTAACTTACCCCGATTTATTTTCTGCATGGTACTTGCCATTACCTGAAATTTTAAAGATTTTACTTATTTATTTGACAGAGAGAGAGAAAACACAAGCAGGGGAGCAGCAGAGGGAGAGGGAGAAGCAGGCTCCCCAGCTGAGCAGGGAGCCCGACGCAGGGCTCGATTTCAGGACCCTGGGATCATGACCTGAGCCGAAGGAAGATGCTTAATGACCGAGCCACCCCAGCGGACCTGAAATTGTGTTTTTTTTTTTTAAATGAACTCTTAGAGGTAATTTTAGATTCACAGAAGAATTGCAAAGACAGTACAGAGGGTTCCCGTCTACACATCACCCAGTCTTTCTCATGTCACCGTGTCACCTAACCTGACCACGGTACGGCTGTCAGAACGAAGACACTAACCTGGAACATCACCATTAACTAAACTGCAGACTTCGTTCCAATGAAATTGTACTTCTCCTTTATTTATATACTGGTTTTCTTTTTTTTTTTTTAAGATTTTATTTATTTATTTGACAGATAGAGATCACAAGTAGGCAGAAAGACAGGTAGAGAGAGAGAGGGAAGAGGAAGCAGGCTCTCCGCAGAGCAGACAGCCCGATGCGGGGCTCGATCCCAGGACCCTGGGATCATGACCTGAGCCAAAGGCAGAGGCTTTAACCCACTGAGCCACCCAGAGGCCTCTATATACTGGTTTTCAACTGCCGGAAGGAAAACTCTGAGAAGCAGGGAGGTGGCCGTACTTAACTCACCACCAAGTCCCTCAGACCTGACAATAAACAGTGATCGGTAAAGGGAGGGCCGATGATTACTGAGGACTCCCTCTGCCATGCACGGTTCCGAGTGTACTAAATATTGTAATCATTTAATCCTTAGGACAGCCCACGAGGTAGCTACTAATTATGGGGAGACTGAGGCACGGCACAGTTTGGTGGCAGGCCAAGGCCGCACAGGTCATTAGCGCCCGAGAGGATGGACTCTGGGGCTGCCCTCTGTACCAGAATGAACGCAAGTCCTTCTGTGTCCTCAGTCCGCATCAGAGCAGGGGGGCCAGCACCCTTCTGTGGGCAGGACACTGAGGCCCCAGGGCAACTGATTTGCCTGAAGCCCCAGGATGGACTGGGGCACAGGGCAGGGATGGAACCTGAGCCTGCGGCCTCCAGCTGCCTGCCCTGGGGTTGTGACTCTCCCAGTTCCACTCCCAGGGCCACCATCGACAGGCTCCACCCTGCTGCAGGGAAACAGAGGCGGCTGGTTCGTGGGCTCTCTCCTGAACCCCCGACTTCCCAGAGGGGCGCTGAGATCCCCCATCCCCTCCCTTTGCCCATAGCCTTAGCCGGGGCCTCCAGGATCTGACCCCTGGAGAGGCGGGGGTGGAGGACGGGCCCTCTCCATCCTAGAGGAGGCCGCCTTCTCAGGGGGCTAGCTGGGCTCTGGGGCAGGGAGGGAAAGGAAGAAGTGGTCATCCCTGCCTGGATGGGGGTGTGGGGAGAAGTGGAGCAACGGGGAGGGTTATTGGGCTTTTCCCAACACCCTGGGACCAGCCGGAGAGGGGTCTGGGCACCCCCCAAAGGGAAAAGCCACTCTGGAGCCCTTGGACGGGACCAAGGCCGGCCGCCCCCATCCAGCCTGGGTTCCGCCCAGCGCCAGCCTGGCGCAGACTCGAAGCCCTAATAATGTTTGCTGGATGCTTTGAATACAAGCGTCAGTGCCCAGAATCTCCTTGAGGTTTCAGCCAGGCGTGCCCGCCCCATCCCCCCTTCTGGGGAGCAGCATAAGTATGGGGGGGGGCATGTGACAGGGGACACCATGAGGTGGTGGCAGCCTCCGTGAGAGAGGCAGGCTGCTCCACCCAGAGCTGGGGGTAGGGGCGCCTTGTGCGCGGCTAATTAAACAGTGACTGTGATGAATCGGGGAGAGGCTGCTGCTTGCTAATTAAAGGTGCGGGTGGCTTGCCTGGCAAGGGAGGAAGGCAGGAGCAGCTCTGGAACCATGTCAAGAGGCCAGGCCGGCAAGGACAGCACCGGCTCTGGGCATCCCTTCCATGCTCAGGGCCCTCCCAGCAGGGCCCCATGGCCCCCTCCCCACTTCCCTATCTCTCCTACCCACCTTGCCAGAGCTTGGGGCCTCAGACTTCCCCCTCCCCACCAGCCCAAATTGCGCTCCCGATAAGGGCCCAGGCGTTGGGGGGGAGGAGCCTGCTGGTGCCCAAGGTCTGGGCTGGTAGGAGAGCATCCTTCTGAGCCTCTGAGGTTCACTTCCTTTCTCCCCGCTCCCAAGAACCCCGAGTTGGGTGAATGAGCTCCATCAGGATGGGAGGTGAGCTGGTGGGAACGAGGCCCCACGATGACTTCTGGAATGACAGATTCTGGGCCTCACCCAGTTTCCCTGTTGTAACACACCTGACGTTAGCCGGGGGCCTGCTCTACCCGCCATGCCCCACCGGTGTGTGAGAGAGAGAAAGACAAAGGTGGAGAGACTATGTTCCTTTCTGGTCTCAGCACACAAATCTAGAAAAGGAAGACGGGAAGCAAGGATGTCTGGTCCTCAGAGTTCCTAGATAGTAGACAATAAGAGCTCCGACTGCCTGCTCCTGCCGGGTATCTGGTCAGGGCAGGGCGTGGATCGGTGGCTAAGAGCACCCCCGCCCCGGGGCCAGAGCTCCCAGTCCCATGCCCACCACTTGCCAGCCGTGTGGCCTTGGGCACAGTAGCTAATTGCTCTGGAGCCTTGGGCTCCCCGTCTGCAAAGCTGAGGATGGCGATGCTGCTACTCAAAGGGTTGCTGAGGGGACCAAGAGAGAGAATCCAGGTGAGGCACTTAGCACAATGTTTGGTCCACAGAACAGGCCCCGAAATGCCAGCCATTATTATGTAAAAACTCAGGGGACGCCGGTAGGTGTGGCCCAGTGCCCACCACTTCCAGGTGACCTCCTTATTGACAGCACAGGTGAGTCGTCTCAGAGCAATTCTTTCGGACACAGCGAGAGCATGTCACCCTTCCCACCAGGGCTCTCGTGTCCTCTCTGACCCCATAACCTTCTGAGGAAAGTAGAAGAGTCGAGAAGCAAACACAATGGGTGCTCAGAAAGCTAAGTGACCCGCCCCCCAAGTCAAACAGCTCAGCGAGGGCCAGAGACAGCCCTGGTCCCTTGAGTGGGAGGAGAAAATGGGCTCAGGGTTCCCATGGCAACATCTGTTGAGCTTCTAGTGGATGCCAAGTCCTGAACCAGACACAGGGACCTAAGAGAACAGGGCACTCACTCTTGCCTTCAAGAGGACCCAGTCTGGAAGGAGGGAAAACACACCAATAAGGGGAATGCAAGGCAAAGGTGGCAGGCATCCAAGGGGGAGCTCCAGTGCCCTCCATGCAAGGGGCTGAGAGCCGCTGCTTTGACGTGGAGCTCCATTTGAACGCTAAGGTTGCTTTCTTTTGGGAGGGTAACGTCAGCATTGGGGGAGCCTGGAGAGGGCTGATAGGGCCCCTCTGGTGCTCCCAGGAGAAGCCTTCACAAAGGCATAGATACTCAGTTCTGGGAAGTGCCTATGGTACCTGCTTCTGAGGTTTGGGGTCTGTCACTTGAGGTATCTGGGAGTCCCAGATGATGTGGTTTCAGACACTACACTGTCCAGGACCCACAGCAAGAATCCATCCATGTCCTAAAGGGGGGCTCTCTACTGCCATGCAATGCAGTAGGGAAAGGATGCAGTGCCTATAAGGGGCCCAGGGACAGTAGAAACCTTTCCAGGCTGAGAAACTCAAGGCCATTGGCCCTGATGTTGGACCTTAGGCAGCCAACCCAAAGCAGGCAAGGATGAGCACAAGGTTACTGGCCTTGGGGATGATGTTTCCATATTCCCTCCTCAGAGATCAGGACTCAGCCAGAGAAACGGGACAAAGGGCCCCAGGCAGGTCTAGCCACAAGGAAACCCAAGAAAGCAAAGCTAGCAGTTCCTTAAAAACACAACCTGCCTCAGCATCCCCAGGGCTCCCGGCGCCCTAGCTGGGCCAAATGCTGGTCTGCTGCGCCCTCTGGTGGCCACATGGGGGCAGTGGCAGACGCAGCAGCAGGTTTAAGGGTGGGTGGTCAGACTTGGAGAGGTCAGAGTGGACCACCTCAATCACTGCACAGATAGGAAACCCAAGGCCTGGGGACTGTGGGGGAGGGAGTAAGTTGCCCAAGGTCATGAGAGTAACTTGCCCAAGTCAGTAGCCAAGCCCAGAACAGAACCCAGACCTCCTTCTTCACCAGTGGCTGCTCTTGCTGGGTCTCCCCTTCCCATCAGGGGAAGGAAGACTGAGGGTTCAGGAGGCTCACTCCTCAGTGACCATGGACAACTGGATGGTAGGCAGCTGCGCCTATGATAGGGTACACAGCACTTCCCTATCTGGCTTTGGGTTCCTCACCTCCAAAACCTGGAGCTACTGGCAAGGGCCATGGGGACCTGGGGTGGCCCTCTCATACACTGCTAATAGTGAAGCTATAAGCAGCCAACTTTTCAGGAAATCCTAAAATGAGCCTTACAGTGAGTATTGGGTATCATACTAACTGTGAAAGACGATGCTTTCCTGAGATCAGGACCAGAAAATGATGTCCACTCTTGCTACTTCTTTTTTTTTTTTTTAATATTTTATTTATTTATTTGACAGAGAGACACAGCAAGAGAGGGAACACAGCAGGAGAGGGAAAGGAGGCTTCTTGCTGAGCGGGAAGCCCGATGCGGGGAGCCCGATCCCAGGATGCTGGGATCATGACCTGAGCCGAAGGCAGATACTCAAGGACTGAGCCACCAGGCACCCCCACTCTTGCCATTTCTATTCAACATTGTGCTGGAAGTTCCGGCCAGGGCACTCAGACAAGGGAAAATAAAAGCATCCAGATTGCAAAGGAAGAAGCAAAACTATAGTTTCAGATGGCATGATCTTGTAAATAGAAAATCCTAAAGAATCTACACATAAAAAGTTAGAACTAATAAATGAGTTCAGCAAGGATACAGGATACAAAATGAATATACAAAAGTCAATTGTTTCTCTGGGTACTTGGCAATGAACACTTCAAAAATGTAATTAAGAAACTAATTTCATTTACACCGCAGAGAGGATAAAACACTTACAAATAATTTAACAAAAGAAGTATAAAATTTATACTCTAAAAATTACAAAATATTGTTGAAAAAAATTAAAGAAGACCTAAATACATGGATAAACATCTCATGTTCACGAATCTGAAGACCCAGTACTGTTAAGATAGCAAGACTCCCAAAATCAATCTTCAGATTCAACCCCATCCCCCTCAAAATTCCAACTTGCTTCTTTGCAGAAATTGACAAGCTGATCTTAAAATTCTTATGGAAATTCAAGTGACCCCAAACACCCAAAACAATACTGAGAAAAAGAAGAACATTGTTGGAGGACCCAGAGGAAGTTTTCTACAAAGTTACAGTAATTAAAACAGTGTGGTACTGGCTCAGAGATAGATGCATAGATTAATGGAATGGAATCAGAGTCCAAAAATAAACCCTCACACTTACAGACAATTGGTCTTCAACAAGAGTGCCCAGACAATTCAGTGGGGAAAAGACAAGCTTTCCAACAAATGGTGCTGGGGTAATTAGATACCCACATGCCAAAAAGAGTCTGGGCATCTTCCTTACAACACCCCACACAAAAATTAACTCGAAACTGATCTTTGACTCAAATATACGCATTAAAACTATAAAACCTGGGGCGCCTGGGTGGCTCAGAGGGTTGAAGCCTCTGCCTTCGGCTCGGGTCATGATCCCAAGGTCCTGGGATTGAGCCCCACGTCGGGCTCTCTGCTCCGCGGGGAGCCTGCTTCCCCCCTCTCTCTGCCTGCCTCTCTGCCTACTTGGGATCTCTCTCTCTGTGTCAAATAAGTAAATAAAATCTTTAAAAAAAACCAAAACTATAAAACCCTTAAAACAAAGCATAGGCCTAAATCTTCATGACCTAGGATCAGCCAATAAGAAGACACAAAAGCACAGAAAAGAAAAAAAAAAAGCAGGTAAATTGGACATCATCAAAATAACAAATTCTGGGCTACAAAGGACATTGTTAAGGAAGTGAAAAGACAGTGTGCCTGTCTGACTCAGTTGGCAGAGCATGTGACTCAGTCTCAGTGTTGTCAGTTTGAGCCCCATGTTGGGTGTAGAGAGTACTTAAAATAAGATCTTTTTAGAAAGAAAGAAAGGAAGGAAGGGAGGGAGGGAGGAAAGAAGGAAAGAATTAAAGTGAAAGAACATGGAAGGGCGCCGGGGTAGCTCAGTGGGTTAAAGCCTCTGCCTTCAGCTCAGGTCATGATCCCAGGGTCCTGGGATCGAGCCCAACATTGGGCTTTCTGCTCAGTGGGGAGCCTGCTTCCCCCTCTCTCTGCCTGCCTCTCTGTCTACTTGTGATCCGTCTGTCAAATAAATAAATAAAATCTTTATTAAAAAAAAACAAACAAAGAAAGAACATAGAATGGGAGAAAATATTTGCAAACCATGTATCTGATAAGGAACTGTAACCGAAATATATAAATAATTCTTTTGGGGTGTCTGGGTGGCCCAGTTAAGCATCTGTCTTCAGCTCAGGTCATGATCCCAGGGTCCTGCTCCCTGCTCAGCAGGAAGCCTGCTTCTCCCTCTCCCACTCCCCTTGCTTGTGTTCCCTCCTTTGCTGTCTCTCTCTCTGTCAAATAAATAAATAAATAAATAAATAGAATGATCTTAAAAAATAATAATAATTCTTTCAATGATTAAAGAAAATTACCCAATTTAAAAATGGGCAAATCAGAATAAACATGGATCCAAAGGAGATAATACAAATGGTCCATAAGCTCATGAAAAGATGCCGAAGATCACTAGCCATCAGGGAAATGCAAAGCAAAACCAGGAGAGGCTACTTTGCACACACTAGGTTTGCTATCCTCAAAAAGACAGTGTTGGCAAGGATGTGGAGAAGTCGGAACCGTCCCACACTACTGGTAGGAAGGTAAATGCTGGAGCCGCCTTGAAAAACAGTCTGGGAGTTTCTCAAAAGATTAAATAGAATTACCATGTGACCCAGCAGTTTCATGTGACCCAGGGAGGCAGAGATCCAAGACAAATTAAAATACACACTTACCCCAAAATTTACATGAATGTTCACAGACGCATTGTTCGTAATAGCTAAGAAAGTAGAAACAACCCAAGTGCCCATCGACTGATGAATGGATAAATAAAATGTGGTCTCTCCACACACAGAAATATTATTCAGCAATAAAAAGGAATTAAATACTGGGGTGCCTCGGTGGCTCAGTTAAGCATCTGCCTTCAGTTCAGGTCATGATCTCAGGGTCCGGGATTGAGTCCCAAATCCTCTGGCTCCTTGCTCAGCGTGGAGTCTGCTTCTCCCTCGCCCCCCACAGGGGCTCGTGCTTTCTCTCACGATCTCTCTCTCTCTCAAATAAATAAAATCTTAAAAAAAAAAACAACCCAGAATTAAATACTGAAAAGACCACAGATTATATTCAGAAAAGACCACACATTATATGATTTCATTGATATGAAGAGTCCATAATGGGCAAAGCTCTACAAACAGAAAGCAGACACTTTTATAGCAGTGGCTGCCTAGAGCTAGAAGGAGGTGATTAGGGAGAGATGGGGGGTGTGGAGTTCTTTATGGGATGCTATTGGATGTGGTGATGATTGCACAATGCTGACTATACTAGAAACTAATGAATTGTATGCTTTAAATGAGTGAATTGTATGGCAAGCGAGTCAAATCTCAATAAAATTGTTTTTAAAAAATGGGGTGCCTGGGTGGCTCAATTGGTTAAGTGTCTGCCTATGGCTTAGCGCCTGATCTCAGGGTTCCTGGGATTAAGGACCACCCCCCCCCTTGTCTGGCTCCCCGCTCAATGGGAAGTCTGCTTCTCCTCTCCCTCTGCCACTCCCCACTATTCCCCTCCTCATGTTCTTTCTTTCTCTCAAATAAATAAGATTTTTAAGAGTAAATAAATAGGAGCACCTGGGTGGCTCAGTGGGTTAAGCCTCTGCCTTCAGCTCAGGTCATGATCTCAGGGTCCTGGGATAGAGCCCTGCATGGGGCTCTCTGCTCGGCGGGGAGCCTGCTTCCTCCTCTCTCTCTGCCTGCTTCTCTGCCTACTTGTGATCTCTATCAAATAAATAAATAAAATCTTTTTTTAAAAAATAATAAAAAAAATGTTTAAATAAAAAAAATAAAAGAAAAAACACTATTCTTTGGACCCATGACTCTAATTCTAGAAATTACTTCTAGGAATTACTCAAGTGCATAAAAACTTATGTATAAAGATTTCCATCACAGTATTGTTCATAACAGCAAAAGTGTGAGAGTAACCCGCAAGTGTCCACCAGTAGGGGAACCAGTCAATTACGTTCAACCTTGGCATGGAACCATGGAATCATTAAAAAAAAAGATTAAAAACAAGAGTCACATTTACTAACATGGACAAGGTCTATGATATACTTCCAAGTTTAAAAACAAAAAAGTTTAGGGACGCCTGGGTGGCTCAGTTGGTTAAGCAGCTGCCTTCGGCTCGGGTCATGATCCCAGTGTCCTGGGATCGAGTCCCACATCGGGCTCCTTGCTCCGCAGGGAGCCTGCTTCTCCCTCTGCCTCTGCCTTCCACTCTGTCTGCCTGTGCTCGCTCTCACTCTCTCTCTCTCTCTGACAAATAAATAAATAAAATCTTTAAAAAAAAATAAAAATAAAAAAAAATAAAAACAAAAAAGTTTAAAAAATAAAACTATAGGGGCACCTGGGTGGCTCAGGTCATGATCCCAGGGTCCTTGCTCAGCAGGGAGCCTGCTTCTCCCTCTCCCTCAAACTGCTGCTCCCCCTGCTTATGCTCTCTCTCTTTCTCTGTCAAATAAATAAAAAATCTTTTTTTTAAAAATCAATGAAATTTTTAAAAAATCTATAGATTAAAAGGGACTTAAAAGACAGATTTTTTTAGACAAAATTATAGTATCTAGGGATTCACACTGGGTGATAAGTGATGACCTTTAAAGTCATGATAACAGTGGGGTGTCTGGCTGGGCTCAGTTGGTGGACTGTGAGTCTTGATCTCTGGGTCGTGAGCTCAAACCCCATGTTGGGCATAGAGCTTACTTTAAAAAAAGAAAAAAAAAGGAGGAGGGCACCTGGCTGGCTCAGTCAGTAGAGTATGTGACTCTTGATCTCAGGGTCATGAGTTCAAGCCCCATGTTGGGAGAAGAGATTATTTAAAAAAGAAAAAAGTCAGGAGCACAGTAACTTTTTGTGGGGAGGTCAGGGAAGGGGGCATACCGCGGGTTAGGGTGGCTGGCAGAGTTCGTCACTGGGCAGTGGTTCCAAATAAACAATTATTTTATATGGTCTTTCTATGTCATATTTTGCAACAAAATAGTTAAAAATCAAGTATACTCATTTCAAGTTTTAAAGCAAGCATCATAAGATTCAATTCTTGTAAAAACAATCGATATCCATATGTATATATGCACAAAAACCTCTGGAAGTTTGGGATTTGGGGTGTTCTTAATTTACGTATTTCTGAATTTTTGCAATTTTTTTTCTGCAGTGAACAAGAAATACTTTCATAGCTAGAAAAACACAATAAAGCTGTGTGTCTGTTTTGGGGCAACCCCTTGGAGCTCTGCCATTGTGTGGGCAGAACAGTGGACCTGGGGCACGGGGAGATGACACAGAGGCACATTCAGGACAAGCCCAAGAGTCATCCTCTGCTTGGCCTCCCCAGGGCTTAGCTGAATCCCCAAGGCCCAGCCTCCACCACAGCTTCCTGGAGACTCAGCCATCCCCCCTACCCCCACCCCCACCACCACCACCACTCTGTGCTCCAGACACTGGGATTGCAGTTCTGGCCTGGCAAACCTGAGGCAGGTCACTGTGCTCCCATCCACACCAGCCTCCTATGGCAGGCCAGAGGGAGAAGCCCTGGGCAAGGAGCAGGGTCTCATTTGGCTGGCTTTGCTACTAGCAGCACAGAACCCCATGATAACGAGCTAATGAGTGCCTTCTGTATGCTGACCACTTGTGCTAGGTGGCTTCCGTGGTTGGCTTATGAAACCATCCCAATGATCTGAAGCCATGGGTGTGATCATCTTTATAGCACAGATGGGCCAACTGAGGTCCAGGGAGCCCAGGTGACTGCGCCCAGGTGCTGGGAAGCCCAGGTGCTGGGAAGCCCAGGTGCCTGGGGCTGTCACAGCAGCTGAGGCTAGACTTGGCATGCGTAGCCCCAGGGGTTCTCCCAGGAATCCAGGAGGGTGGCTGCCCACATTCTGTGGAGGAGGACTCTGAGGCTGAGACAGGGAAGTCACCTGTCTGTGTCCCACAGCGACTATGTGGGAGGGCCAGATGCAGAGCCAGAGACACTCAGCAGCAACAGCTGGTGGACCCTCCCCCAGCTGCAAGCGTCCACAGGCATGCACCCCACCCCACCCCCACGCCATTTCCCCCGCCCCCAAGGCCACGGACTGGCTCCTAGTCAAGTTAGTAGTACTGCAGCCTTGGGAGCTTGCACAGCAGCAGTGAAAGTGCGGTGTTTCACTTGTTCCTCTCATCAAACCTGTAAGTCTTCTCCCCCTTTTAAAGCCTGGAGACTGGAGATCTGGAGAGCTGAGTGGCAAGCCAAGAGGACCCTGGGGGCCTGCCCTGCACGGGCCAGGGCAGCCAGGTGGGAAAGCTCTCCTGGCAGCACAGTCAGCTTCCCTTCCCGCCCCAGGGGCGTCAGGAGAGCAGCGGGTCTGCCTCCCAGCAGAGCCCCGCCCGCACCCCCCCACCCCCGCCGGCCAGCTACAGTGTGTGTCTTCCCAGCAGGGAAAAGGACAGTGAATGACAGAGCCAAGGGCAAAATGCCAGGGACAGCTGCTGGGGTCTCAGGGGATCTGTAACACTCCGTGGCCCCCTCAGGTAGCCCCAGTCCAAGATTAGCCCAGGCCCCTCCAATAGTCAGGTGGTCGCAATGTCGGGGAGCTCGTCACGGATACAGGGCCGCACCACTGGCAATGTAAGTGGCTGCTTCTTGGGTACCCACCTCCTGCCATGCATCGGTTAGGCTATGCAACCTGGCACGACCCTCACAAAGCCCTTTCAATGCATCATATCTGCCTCATTTTACCGAAGAGGCAATGGGGCTCAGAGAGGTGGAGTGACTTGCCCAAAGTCACACAGTCAGAGGTTCCTGGTGGCCAACTTCAACCAAGGAAGGACAGAGGAAGGGATCATCTGGGACCCTTCAGAGGGAGGGTAAGGACCTACTATGGAGAGGAGGTAGGGAGAAGGGAGGGCTTGCCTCCTGAGCTCTGACTGTCTTCGGGCATAACTTATTCATCAATCTTTTTTTTTTTTTTAAGATTTTATTTATTCACTTGAAAGCGATCACAAGTAGGCAGAGAGACA
This sequence comes from Mustela nigripes, assembly GCF_022355385.1. Classification (NCBI taxonomy): domain Eukaryota; kingdom Metazoa; phylum Chordata; class Mammalia; order Carnivora; family Mustelidae; genus Mustela; species Mustela nigripes. Next base: position 115,150,298 of record NC_081563.1, read on the forward strand.
GACACAGAGAGAGAGGGGGAAGCAGGCTCCCCGCAGAGCAGAAAGCCCGACGCAGGGCTCGATCCCAGGACCCTGGGACCATGACCCAAGCCAAAGGCAGAGGCTTTAACCCACTGAGCCACCCAGGCACCCCATATTCATCAATCATTTATGATCTGCTTATGCATTCATGGACCCTCTCTACATGCCAGTGTCTTGCTGGGCACTGAGAACTCAGGCAAACCAGTCCCATTTGTGCTCTCACAGAGCTCTTGGCCGAGCAGAACAGAAAGGTAAACTGAGGGACGCCTGGGTGGCTCAGTTGGTTAAGCAGCTGCCTTCGGCTCAGGTCATGATCCCAGGGTCCTGAGATGGAGTCCTACATCAGGCTCCTTGCTCGGCAGGGAGCCTGCTTCTCCCTCTGCCTCTGCCTGCCTCTTTGTCTGCCTGTGCTCCCTCGCTCTCTCTCCCTCTGTCTCTGGCAAATAAATAAATAAAATCTTAAAAAAAAAAAAAAAGAAAGAAAGAAAGGGAAACTGAGGCAGCAATAGACCACCACTTACCAGAGTGTATTAGTATTTGCTAAGGGCATACTGTGGGCCAGACCCACAGCTGGATGCTGAGGGCAGCATGTAATGAGAAGCACAAGGCTCCTGCCCTCCTGGAGCCTAGACTCTAGTGGTTTCCAGCCCCAGCCCTCCAGGAACCCTGCCTGCATCCCCCTTCAGTCCTGAACACAATGGGAAATTTCTCCAGGGGTTCTTCAAGGTCCTACTTAGGCCTGGTTCTGGGCTGCTGAACAGGGATCCAGAAAGGGCAGGGAAACCCAACTAGTGCCTTCCCTAGGAACTAAATCAAGGCCCTGGGCAGGCCAGAGCTGTTCGGAGGGGTCTGGCCAACTGGAAAGTCAACAGGGGCCACCCATTCAGGGTGTAGCCACCAACTCCTGGGGGTGGGGGCACAACAACTCTCACCAAGTGGAAGGCCACTTGCCCAAGGCGAGCCAGGCCTCACCACACCTTTGTCCCTCTGGCTCCCTACCGACAGTCCCAGCTCAGAGGTAGCATTTTGGCGATTGGGTCCAGCGCCTCCGACATTAGGTCCATATCACAGCCTGGGAAAGGGAGAAATGGGGCAGTGGAAGGATGGCCCAAGATCACCCCAGCTTATGCACAGGCAAAATGGGAACCAGGATTGGTCGGTCCTCTCCACCAGCTCACACGCCAGGCTCACATGCATAAGGAGTGGCACGTTTACAGCCCACAGAGGGAAGCTCCTTTCCTAAGCAACCTCCAACTTGGTTTTGTTTTTGCGTTTGTGTTTCCAGATGTCACCTGAGCTGTGAAACTGATGGGCCCCTCTCAGTGTGAATGGCAGAGAGGGTACCTTGGAACTGCTCCATCTCAGCAGCCAAAAAGCTGGATGATTTATATTTTTAAGTGGAATTTTAAATGTTTGGGGTGTTTTCTTTTTCTTCCTTTTTCTTTTTTTAAGATTTTATTTATTTATTTGACAGACAGAGATTACAAGTAGGCAGAGAGGCAGTCAGAGAGAGGAGGAAGCAGGCTCCCTGCTGGGCAGAGAGCCCCATGTGGGGCTTGATCCCAGGACCCTGGGATCATGACCTGAGCTGAAGGCAGAGGCTTTAACCCACTGAGCCACCCAGGCGCCCTGGGGTATTTTCTGAGACAGAGAGTGAAAGCATGAGAGAGTGCACGTGTGGGGTGGGGGGAAGGGGAAGCAGAGGGAGAAAGAAAATCTCAAGCAGGTTCCACACCTAGCATGGAGCCCAGTGTGGGGCTCGATCTCACGACCCTGAGATCACGGTCTGAGCAGAAACCAAGAGTCAGACACTCAACCGACAGAGCCACCCAGTCACCACTAAGAGGAATTTTTAAAACTGCCAAATCCCCTTGGTTTTAAAAAAAAAAAAAAAAAAAAAAAAGAGTCAAACTAGGTAGGAAAATGAAAAAAAAAATAGTAGGAGAATAGCTAAATAAATTATTAAGACAATATTATAAAGCCATTAAGTAACTTTAAAGGAAATGTTAACACTGTGAGAAAATATTCACCATATAATGTCGGGGGAGGGGGGAGCCAGCTCTAGAGAATATTACAATTAAAATATATACTTATATGCATATGTATGATCCACATAGAAGAACATTACTGGAGAGAAATACAACAAAATAGCAATGACAGTTATCTCTGGGCAGTGAGATGACAGATGACTTTCATTTTCTCCTTTGCACCTTTTTGTAGTTTCCAAATTTTACCGTGAGTATGAATTGCTTTTATCATTAGACATAAAAGAGAAAGGCAGGGGAGGGGTTGCCCTTGCCCAGGCTCATTCCCTCCACCTCCGCCCACCCTCCACACAGAGCTGGGTAGCCTCTGGGCTCTGTCCTCACTGACCAGTCCAGCACTGACCAGAGCTGCGGGACCCTGGCCAGGCCACCGGAGCTGAGGACAGCCGGCACAGAGGTTGTGGGATTCACCGGCCATCTCTGCCTGTGGAGGAACCGGCAAGGGGACACTGCCTTGCCCGGGCCTTTCAGAAGGGTCAATGGCAGGTTGTAAATTTCCTGGCCAGGGACACTGGGATTTGATGCTCTCAGGGGCTGAGAATCAGAGCATTCATTATCTGCTGCATGAGAGAAGTCATCTTCTTTGTTCTTTGCATTTCTTTCAGAGCTGCTGAGTGCAGCAGGAAGGCTGGAGGAGCACTGACCTGTGTCACCCTCCCACCGCGGCCTTAGGCTGGCTCTCGGCTTCCCCACGTGGGACTGGAGCACCAGACCCAACGGGTCTCCCTGGGCTTCTGACCTCCAGGCTTGGGTTTCTTCTAACCTGTGGGGTGAAGCCCGGGGGTGCTGGCCTGCATCCACCCTCCCGGGTGACTGTGCTCTAGGAACTACCTCCTGTGCTGCCCCCTCCCGTCTCGCCCCATTCTCACCCAAAGGAGCTGGACTAAAGCAGAGTTTCCAGAAAGGGACCTCCCTGCTCACTGGGGCTGTGGATTTGGGCGGGTTCCAAGAATGGTGCCCTCACTTCCTTCCAGCTGAGATCCTAGCCTCCCCCTCCCTGTTCTGGAAGCTTCCGCCCTTCTCCTGGGCTATTTTAGCAATCAGGTCACCCGTTGGCTCACTCTGAGCCTGCGGTCAATTAAAACCCACAGGCCCTTTTCATAGAAATGGTGGTATCTCTTCCTCTTCCAGATGCTGCTCAAGTCAGGGTCCTCAGGGTGAAAACAGCATGAGGTGATGGCTGGGTGATCCTCCTGGAGCAGGGGGCCCTGGCTCAGGAGCTAAAGCCATGCATTGTTTCCATTGCCACTGTGGCCAGGGTCTTGCAAAGGTGGCTGACAGCATGAAGGGGGAGCTGGTCACAAGGACCTTCGGATGACCCGAATACCTACATGGCCTGTACTGTACCCTGCTGATGCTGGACAGAGAGCCCTCCCTCTGGTCCTCACAGGCTCTGGGCAGGGAGCCAGTCCCCACTTAGAGGGGAACTGCGTGACCTCCGAAGGTCATCATGTGGTTAGCAGCCAGGCTGTAAGGGACTCTGGGGTGCCCCAGCAAAGCCCAAATCCACGTCGGCTGCTCTGGCACTTCCCGAGGGCCTGGCACATGGCCACTGACCCAGGCTGCCAAATGAGTTCTTTTTTTTTTTTAAGTTTTTTTTTTTTTTTTTTTTAATTCATTTGAGAGAGTAAGAGAGAACGCATGAGCAGGGGAAGAGGCAGAGGGAGAGGGAGAAGTAGGCTCCCCGCTGAGCCAGGAGCCCCATGTGGGGCCCCAGAACCCAGAGATCATGACCTGAGTCAAAGGCAGGGGCTCAACTATCTGAGCCACCCAGGCACCCCGTGCCAACTGAGTTCTTGTGATGAAGCCTGGGGAGGCTCCATGCCCCTGGTCCTACTGACATAGCAGGTTCCCAAAACCCCACACAAGACCCAAAGCCCCAAACCCCTCTATTACAGCCACCTGTGCTCTGCTCAGAGCCTCTGAGGATGCTGATCACCTGCTCCAGCTACATGCTCCAGCTCGCCCCCTCCCACCGCTCCAGGCTGAGGAACATGGTGGGGGCCAGCTCCCATCCATCCCTCCCTCCTCCACAGGCTCTTCCTGGCCAGGCCAGAGTCAGATGCCAGACCAAGAGCCCTGGGGGAACTGGGGAAGAAAGACCGCAAACATGAAGAAGACTGCGGTTGTAGGGGGCCACGGAGAGCAGCGGGATACATGGGCCCTGCCTGCCTGAGGCTGGGAAGGGCTGGAGGCCGGCAGGGGGCTGCAGCAGGAATAACACATAAGCCATGCATGGAACTGACAATTTTCAAGTAGTCACAATAAAAAAGTGAAAAGACAGAAGTGAGGGGCGCCTGGGTGGCTCAGAGGGTTAAGCCTCTATCTTCATCTCCGGTCATGCATGGTCTCAGGGTCCTGGGATCGAGCCCACATGGGGCTCTCTGCTCAGCAGGGAGCCTGCTTCATCCTCTCTCTGCCTGCCCCTCTGCCTACTTGCGATCTCTCGCTCTGTGTCAAATAAATAAATAAGCTCTTTTTTAAAAAAGTGAAATTAATGTTAACAATGTATTTTAGTTACTCCAAATTATAAAAAATATTATCATTTCTACATATAATCTATATACAATTATTTGGACTACTGCTTTGAGAGTCAGTGTATATTTTATTTCATTTTTTAAAAAGATTTTATTTACTTATTTGAGAGAGAGAGAGCACAAGCAGGAGGAGGGGCAGGGAGAGGGAGGGGCTCAGAGTGCAGAGCCGGATGTGACATAGAGCTTGAGAGTGGGGCTTGAATCCAGGACCCTGAGATCATGACCTGAGCTGAAGTCAAGTGCTCAACTGACTGAGCCACCCAGGCACCCTGCCAGTGCATATTTTATATGGACAAGCAACATCTCAATTTGGACTGGCCACATTTCAAGAGCTCAGCAGCCCCATGTGGCCAGTGGCCACTGGCAGGGACAGCACTGCTGGGCTACAGGGTGCTGGGTAGAAGGGCAGTGGGAGATGAAGTCAGAGAGGTAGACAGGGGTCACGCTGGGTTTAATTCTGAGAGCTCTGAGAAGCCACGGGAGGGCTTGAAGCAGGGGTGCCATGTGATCCATTGCTGTCTTTCGAGGCTGACTCTGGCCACATAGAAGGCTCCAGAGTGGATGAGACTGGTGCCCAGAAAGATGCGCAGGTCAGGGCCACAGGTGGCCTGTGCCTTGGTGTGGACAGCCACAGGGAGGTTCAGGGAGAAGAGGCCACGGAGAGGCCGTGAGACAGGGAGACAGGTCTTGCCATCTGCTTTTTTTCTCTCTGCCAAAATTCTTCCCCAGTAACCTTGTCTCAACAGTTGCCTCCCTTCCAGGAAGAGATATGCATGGTTGCTGCTTAACATAAGCCTGAAGAAGCTCAACCAGAAACCTTCTGCCGGCTGCCCAGACTCCAAATGGCTGCTGCTTTCTGCATCTTATAGAATCTCTCAAGAAAAGATAAAGCTCCTAGATGCTCAGTATCATACAGTAATTAGGTGGTCTCTGGGGCTGGCCAGCTTGGATTCTAATCCCTGCTGCCCTCCAATTAGCTGTGTGACCTTGGTTTAGTTACTTGACCCCTCTGGGCTTCTGTTTCCTCATCACACATTGGCTGTGTAAATATCTCCATCCCCAGGGGCGACCAGGAGGGGATAATGGGTCTTCACCCTACAACAGAGCTTTGAGCAGTGTCCAACATGTAGGAAGCACTCATTACATGTCATCCTGTTATTATTCTTATCATTAACAGATGAGACAACTAAGGCACAGGGACAGGAGGGGACCTGTTCAACATCACATCTAACCTAAGGCAGGGCAGGAAACAGAATCTAAATGTTCTACTCTCTGGTTCTTCAGGCTGACCCACAATTGAAATCGCCGGTGATCCCTTCCTTTAGACACTTGCCATGTCCTCTCCACATGGCAGATACCATGCTGGCAGCTTGGGGGGCGTGGGGTGGGGGGACACTGAGATGGTTCAAGCCTCATCTCTACAAAATTGAGTCTTTCCCATTCGTAAAAAGCTCTTTCTCAACCAGTCTGGCCCACAGGGGAAGAAAACATTATTCAATACAGGCAGAGCCACAGGTCAACTACAGCAGAGTCAAAACAGTGCTGGCCTAAGAACTGGGGGAGCCCCTCCCTGTCCTGCCTGCCTTGCTCTGTGATGTGAGCAGAGGGCTTTACTTCTCTGATCTCAGCACCCCTGGCTGTGCACAGAGGCAATCAAATGTTAACTGAGCACCTACTCTGTAAAATCAACTTCAAGGTGAGGAAAAGGAAATAAGGAAATAACTGTCAGTCAGACTGGGATGTGGCCTCCAAGGACATGGGCCCTACAGCCCAGGTTTTCTGAAATATTCTAGACTGACCCATTCATCTCATAAGAACTATATGCACACTGGATCACACATCCTAAGTTATAAACTATAATTGGACATTATAACAAATTATGAAAGTCTGGTTCACAAGATTTCACAGACCAGTAACATTTCTAAAGAAACGCTGGGAACCTGCAAAGGATTGAACATTTGTTATTCTGCCAAGGAAGGCCCTAAAACCAAATAACAAATGGTGCTGGGAAAACCAGATATTCACATGCAAAAGAATGAAACTGGGCCCTTATGTTATCACACACAAAAATCATCTCAACATGGAGCACCTGAGTGGTTCAGTCTGCTTAGTGTCCAACCCTTGATTTCAGCTCAGGTCATGATCTCAGGGTTCTGCGGCTAAGCCCTGCATCAGGCTCCCCACTGAGCACGGAGCCTGCTTAAGATTCTCTCTCCCCCTCTCCTTCCGCCCCTCCCTCTGGCTGCTCTCTCTCTCTAAAATAAAAATAAAGATAAATCCAACTCAACATGGATTGAAGACTTAAATGTAGTCCCTGAAACTATATAATCCTAGAAGAACACATAAGAGAAAAGCTTCATAACACTGGTGTTGGCAATGATTTCCTGGATATGACACCAAAAGTACAGACAACAAAAGCAAAAATAGACAAGTGGGACTGAATTGAACTAAGAAATTTCTGCCAGACAAAAGAAACAGTCAACTGGTGGCACCTGGCTGGTTTAGTTGGTGGAGTATATGACTCTTGATCTCAGGATCATGAGTTCAAACCCCATGCTGGATATAAATCCTATTTTTAAAAAATTTTTTTAAAAAAAGAAAGAAACAATCAACAAAATTAAAGATGACTTACAGAATGAGAGAAAATATTTGCAAACCATCAATATCTAAAATACAAAAGGAACTCCTAACAACTCAATAGCAAAACAAACAAACAAAAAACCTGATTAGAAAATGGGCAAATGTAGGGGCTGCTGGGTGGCTCAGTTGGTTAAGTGTCTGCCTTCAGCTCAGGTCATGATCCAAGGGTCCTGCGATCGAGCCCTGCTTCAGGCTCCCTGCTCAGTGAAGAGCCTGTTTCTCTCTCTCCCTCTGCCACTCCCCCTGCTTGTGCTCTCTTGCTCTCTATCAAATAAGTAAATAAAATATTTTATTTAAAAAATGGGCAAAGGAGTGCCTGAGCGACTCGGTCAGTTAAGGGTCTGACTCTTGACTTCAGGTCAGGTCATGATCTTAGGGTCATGAGATCAAACCCCACGTCAGGCTTCAGGCTCAGCACAGACTCTGTTTGTCCCTCTCGTTCTGCTCCTCCCTGAACTTGTGCATGCATGCTCTCTCTCCCAAATAAGTAAATAAAATATTTTTTTTTAATGGGCAAAGGATGGGGCTCCTGGGTGGCTCAGTGGGTTGAGCCTCTGCCTTCGGCTCAGGTCATGATCTCAGGGTCCTGGGATTGAGCCCCACATCAGGCTCTCTGCTCAGCGGGGAACCTGCTTCCCCCTCTCTCTCTGCCTGCCTCTCTGCCTACTTGTGATCTCTCTCTCTCTGTCAAATAAATAAGTAAATAATCTTAAAAATAATAATAAATGGGCAAAGGATCTAAATAGACATTTCTCCAAAGAAGACATAAAAATGGCACATGAAAAGATGTTCAACGTCTCTAATCATCAGGAAAATGGCTATCAAACCACAGTGAGCTATCACCTCACACGTGTTAGATGGCTATAATCAAGAAGACAAGAGACAAACACTGGAGGACGTGGAGAAAAAAAAAACAAACCCTTGTGCACTGTTGGTGGTGCAGCTGCTAGCGAAAACAGTATGGGGGTTCTTCGAAAAAAATTAAAAATAGGAGCGCCTGGGTGGCTCAGTGCATTAAATATCTGACTCTTGATTCCAGCTCAGGTCATGATCTCAGGGTTGTAGATTGAGCCCCACATCAGGCTCTACACTGATTCTCTCTCTTCTTCTGCACTAGCCACCCCCCCCCCCCCCCAGCCACCCCCCTCTCTGGGGAAAAAAAAAAAAAAGAAAAGAAAAGAAAAAAATTAAAACTAGAACTACCATATGATCCGGCAATTCCACTTTTGATATGTATTCAAAAGAGCTGTAATCAGGATCTCAGTATCTTCCCTCCCGTGTTCATTGCAGCATTATTCACAACGGCCAAGAGACAGAAACAGCTGACATGTCCATCGATGCATGAACAGATAATGAAAATGGGATCCACCCATACAAGGGAACATAATTCGGCCATCAAAAAAGAAGGAAATCCTAACACATGCTACAACACAGATGAATCTCGAGGACATAACGCTGAGTGAGTTTAGCCAGTCACAGAAGGACACATACTGCACCATCCCACTTCCAGGAGGTTCTCAGGGACAGGGGACAAGAGGAATGGAAGCTGTTGGTCAAGGGTAAGAGTTTCAGTTGCACGGGATGAGTAAGTATTAGAGATCAGCTGTACAGCGTCGTGCAAGTAGTTAGCAATACTGTACCACACACTTAAAAATGCCCCGAGAGGAAAGGGCTCATGTTACATGCTTTTTACCACAGTAAAAAAAAAAAAAAAACAAATAAACAACAAAGTATCTCCCGGAAAGGACACTAAAACCCCAAAGAACAGGAAGGTCATCGTCTCAGAATAAAGAATAGTCCTTCAAATTAAATAGCTTTTAAATAACCAGAATGTATGTGTGTGTGTCTTGATCTCTTCTCTCTTTCTGCTCAAACTGACCGGTCAACAATTTCTCGTCACACTAGGCCTTCTGGTTGGAAACCCCGGAAAGGAAGCCAGGGACTCTGACCACTACCTTTCCCTCCCCCTTTTCTCCCAGGTCCACAGCACTCTGCACACACAGGTGCGGAAAGCTGCTTCTCCTGCTCACGCAGGCCTGGCTCTGCTGTCTGCTCACTGGGCTGTGGGCTCCGGAGGGCAGAGTGCCACCTGCTCTCTGTACCCCTCATCTACCCAGAACTGGCCCCGGGGAGGAGCCCATAAATGCTGTTGGTGGGAAATGGATTCTGATTGACATTGAGAGGCGAAGCTGGCGTCAGGCCTGGGAGACCACGAAAGGACCAGAGAAGGGGAAGAGTGGAAGGCAGCAGGGATCAGGGGCTGAAAGGGAGTGTCCAGAAAAGAAGTTGGTGGCCCCAACACCCCTCCGTAGCAAAGAGTCCCACCTCACAGCCTAGGAGGAAGGTGGGGAAAGGAAGTGGGGAAGGGAAGTGGGGCGGGGGTGGGAAGGAGCCCTGCAGAGAGGTCCTCCTGACTGGACCCAGGGCTAGGACAAAGGGCAGGAAGAGGCTGAAGTGGGCCTTCAGAACCACCGACAGGTGGGAGTCCCACAGCCCCTCCTGGGACGGTCCCGCTGCCCCTCCTGCTCCCCTCAACACTGGCCCGAGATGCCTCAGCCCCACCAGCCAACCACAGGGAGAGCAAAGGGCGGAAGTGGCCTGGGCTTCAGACCTCGCTGCCGGAGATGGGCTCAACGGCCATGCGCCCCCCACACCGGAGGAGCCCGGGGCCACAACAGGTCCCATGGGCCCAGAGGCCCAGGTGGGGCTCCAGGGGACACAGGAAGGCCAGGGAGACTCAGACAGCCACTTTAAAAACACACTGTGATCTTTCTGCTCACTCTTTCCCTCAGTCACCCACCCCTGCTTAAAACCCCTCAGGGTCACCTTGTGCTTGTAAGATAAAGACAGAGGCGTGCTGGGCCGTCTGCAGGCTCCCCTCCTCACTCTGCTCCCATCTGTGCCTCTTGCCCTGGCCATTTGGCTCCATTTGCGGGAATACATTTCTTTGTGAAATTTTTCATATTTGCAGGGGTGCATCTGCTTTTGCTCACTGTGGCACCCCCAACAGGAAGCGGAGAGCCTGGTCACCTTAGTCACATAGGGCTGTTTGTTGGTGGAATGAATGAAGTATTCATTCCAAGAGGGAGGGAGTGGAGGCAGCAAAGGGTTTGGAGATCAGACAGGCTGGGAAGCAAAGGTAGCCGAGACGCACCAGCTATGTGACCTTGGGCAGGTCACTGCCTGCAGGCCTTTGCCAGCTCGGCTCAGCATAGATGGGTCTAAGATACCCACCTCTTCAGTGTCAAGCAGGAGCCATGCTGTCCAATAAGACTGATTCCTTTACACTTCTTTTTTTTTTAATCCAGCCTTTTCATTTTAGGAACAGGACACTTCAGGCAAGTGATCTACCCAGTCTCATTTAAGTTTAAATAAACCAAAAAGGGAGCACAAACTGGTGCAAACTTTTTTTTGGAAAAAGGTTTAGATGTAACTTGCCTACATCTAAAATGCTTGTGTCCACCAATCCTGCACTGTGTGCTTCTAGGAATTTATCCTATAGAAAATACGTTGTACGTGAGTTTATTTGTTTGGGACTCAGGAAAAAAAACCTCAGTTTTATTTGTTTGGTATGTTGTTATAATAAGAAAGAGCAAGTCAGAACACATGGGAGTATTTTTAGAACCAACCACCAGGAGGCACCTTTGGGTCAGGGGCTCCGTCGGATTAGCCCACAGTGCCCGGACTTCAGTGATAAACACCCATGACAATTCCCAGACCTTCTCAAAAGACAGGCCAGCCCCGCTTCATCTTAGCCCCGAAGCTTTTGTTACTGACAGTATCTACATGACAATATCTACGCGTCCTCTCTGTCCTTCCTCACAAACAATGCCCCTTACCCCAAAGAAACAAACAGAAATTCTTACTCTTCTACCTGTATAGTATATTGTTCTGCTGGGATGAATTCTGTCCAAGTCTCCGTCTCTCAAAACTCCTTGGTCAGGGGACGCCTGGCTAGTTCAGTCGGTAGAGCACATGACTCTTGATCTCAGGGCTGTGAGTTCAAGTCCCACACTGGGCATAGAGCTTACTTCAAAAGGAAACAAAACAAAACAAAAAACTCCTTGGTCAGAATTCACTCCATAAGAATTTGGAACTTGACTTGCACAAGGTCTTTCATGGGATATTGTGGCAAACAGATGCTATAAATCTGATTTCTACAAATAGGTGGCGAAAGCATGGCCCTGCACGACGGCCCAGAGGGGAGAGAGAACCTGGGGCCCACAGTAGCCTAAATAAAGCATTGACCTCAGACTCCAGGTGCATCCTCAACCCTCGAACCTCTTCTGCTGCCTCCCCTGTGCCCTGCTTCTTCGCCCATTTTCATGTCCGTAAATGCAATCTTTCTTTCCAGTCCTGTGTGAACTTGCCTTCTATCCTTCTCCCTGGTGGGGAGAGCATCTGTGCATTTTCTGTCTGCCTCGGGTGAGGGGGCCCTCCCAGGGGGTAACAGTTCCCATCACCCAGCCCCTAACGGCATACATCATTATGTCTCTACCCCAGGGAGTGCGAGGCAAGGATTCCTCACTTCCCTCAGAAGCACCGAGATAAGAGGTTCCTTCCCACCCCTGCACCCTCTGCAGCAGAACACCCCCACCCCCATCCCCCACCCTGCCCCCCGCAGAGCCCTGGTGCCCTGGGCTCAGAGATGAGCTAGGTGACAGTGGCACCAGTGACAGGAGTAGGGATGCCTCCTCATAGAACCCAATCTCCCACAAGATACTCCTTCTGAGTTTCTAGAGAGGCTCTGGGTTTTCCTCCCACCGCTCCCTCTCCCCCCTGCAAAGGCTCCATGTGCTTCCTGCAGTGCCTTCCCTTTCAGTTTGGGCCAGACTGTTTGGAAGAGGACATCCACTATATTCGCTTTTTCGACTGCACTGGACATCAAGATTCTTGGGCTCTGGCGGTGTCTCTCTCTGGGCCCTAGCTCCCAGTCTTGAGAACCCCATGCCCCTCTTAGCTCAGGCATGTTCCATTCTTCCCTGCCCTCTATTCAGCAGCATTTTCCCCATGCTATATTCCTTTTAAGAAGGAAAAAAGAAGGGCGCCTGGGTGGCTCAGTGGGTTAAAGCCTCTGCTTTCAGCTAAGGTCCTGATCCCAGGGTCCTGGGATCGACCCCCACATGGGGCTCTTAGCTTAGCAGGGAGCCTGCTTCCTCCTCTCTCTCTCTGCCTGCTTTTCTGCCTACTTGTAATCTCTGTCAAATAAATAAATAAAATCTTAAAAAAAAAAAAAAGGAAAAAAGAATAAAGAATCGTTCTTATTCCTGGCCTCTAGGCTGTTTATAATAACAGTTCATGAGGAATTGGGCTCAGAGCTGAAAACACCCCATTTGGGAAGGGGTGAGACCTAGAGGAGAGGGAGGCAGAGAGGAAAGAGGCAGTGACAGCCTCTTTCCTGGTCTTCTGCCTCCCTCTTTCCTCACCCCTCATAGAGGCATGACAGGAAGGTCTTTTGACAAAAAAAAAAAAAAAAAATCCTTCTAGCCTTTCCATCTTCCAGGCGCAGTACTTGGTGTAGTAAGCAAGGCCCCAGGGGATCTAGCACACCTGCTCATTCATTCATTCATTCATCAAACTGTATCCAGCACCAAATCCTGGGCTGGGAAGAGAAACAGCGAAAGAGGGAACACGTTAAGTATATTGTTGGACCTGATGTCAAGTGACATAAAGAGCCATGGGAATGAGGAGATGTGGAGGCCTCCTGGGGGAAAGGAACACTAGAGATGAGGCCTGCCTAAGGAGGAGGAGGTAGCCTGGGTGGCCACAGGACACCAGGGCAGCTGACGGAGTGATGGAGAGGCTGGCAGGACCGGAAGCAAGAGGAGAAGCGGAAGCGGAAGCTGGATTGTGCGGGATTGCCAGGCAGATAGAGAAACCAAGGCACAGAACTAGGTGTGCTGCACATGGACCTAAAGCTAGTTAGATACCCAACCCACCCAACCCTCTATTCAAACAGGTCTGAGTCACCTGATGTGGGTCCTTTGTCCACCCCCCGGCTTTCCAATTTGAAGGATGTTACTTACATATTCTCCTATCTACCTTATCAGTCGGTGCCTGAGCAAGAAAACCTCACCCATGACCACGGATCCAGCAACCACATACCAAGTACCTCGCAGGTTTGGGGCCTTCTACGATGCTGGGGAGGGGTGTGATAGGAGTGGCTCTGGGCACCCCACAGCCCCAGTTTATCAGCTCCCACAGAGGGACAGAAACCACCAGCTCAGGATGTGGCAGGTGTGAATGAAGAGGAAGTGCACGAACTACAGATCTGCAGCCGGGCTCCTTCCCGAGGCCCATTGGGTCGGTCTCTCTCCAGGTGCCGGTGCAGTTGTGGCGGAGAGTGGTTTGGAAATGAGTGCACATCAGCCCCACATTCCCAAGAGAAGCTCAGGAAAGTGAGGGGAAGCTGAGAGCCAGACCCTGAGGCTCAGAAGCATGGGGAAGAGCCCTGCCTCCCCACCTCCCTGCCTCCCCACCTCCCCAACTCCCACTGCAGAGACTGTCAAAGCATCCATCCAACAATAATGGGTGTCAGCTGTGGGGTGCCGGGCACTAGGATTACAGGAACTCAGGGTCTAGCTGGGAGACAGACGCTTACAGCAGTGAGTGCAGTGCAGCTGATCAGATGAAGTCCCATCAAGGTGCTGCAGGTGGGGGCGAAGGAGACAGCCACCTCTATCCAGGGACAGAGTCCAGCGTAATGCGACGGGTGTGACACCAACAAGAACAGACACCCTCAGCAGCAAGCGCTGTCACTGGCTGGCTCACTGTGGGTGCCAAGCACACACACCTGGCTTCATGTATGCCTCTAACAGCCCCAGAGTAGGAATTGCTCCCATTTGTTTATTATTTTTTTTAAAGTAAGCTTTATGCCCAAGGTGGGGCTTGAATTCATGACCCTGAGATCAAGAGTCACGTACTCCACTGACTGAGCCAGCCAAGGGCCCTGGAATTGCTTCCATTTTAGAGCTGGGAAAATTGAGGCACATAGAAAGGAGCAACTTGCCCATGGGGCCCCAGGCAGTGAGGGCAGGTATGGAAGGAGGAAGCTGGCACGCTGGTTCCAGAGATGTTCCCCCCAAGTACAGCCCCACTGACCAGGACTTCCAGGAAACTGAAGTGTTTCAACTTGCGAGCTTGTTCCATTTTGTTTCCAGCATCACTAGCCGCCCTTGCTACTTCCAGCCGCTCTCAGCTGGCAAGGCGGCGCCTCTTTTCAGGGGTATGCCACCAAGACCAGGGGGAGGGGGCAGGCCTGACTCAGCCTGCAGACAAGCCTGGGAGGAGAAGACCTTGACCCAGATGCTCCTCAGCAACTAGATTTTCTAGGCTCTCCAGAGGCTGCCCCCTCCCCTCCACCCCCTACTGCCTGCAGCCGGCTGCAAATTGCTTCCAAATGTTGATAATTACAGCAGGCCCGATCTAATCAACACCTGAGAGGGAGGAACCAGGGGCTCCTCCTTCTAGAGGGTCCCAGAGCACTTGGCATCTTAGCTCCCCTGAGCCTTTAGGACGGAGGCTGGATGTGGGTCATGGACCCTGTTCTCTGAGGCTGGGGCTTCGTGACTTGCCCAAGGTCATGCAGACATTTCAGGCAAACGGGATGGTTAGAACTCAGCTTCCACTTACCAGCAGTGCCTTTCCCTTCCTGAGTTGAACAAGCCTTGAAGGAAGAGCGGAAGACCCACGGGAAGGGACTCTAGTAGCTAGTGTCTGGCCCTCTGCAAAGCTCTGGGCCTTGGGAGGGTGATTTCAAAAGGAAAATGCTGGCACTAGCAGGGATCTCAACAACACCTAGTTTAAACCCTTTCTGGTACAGATGGGGTAACGAGGCACAGAAAGAAGGCGTAGTTTGCCCAAGATCACACAGGAAGTTAGATACAAATCCTGGATTCTCCCCATCCCATCCTCTGTGGCACCCAGCAGGAGGGGCTCTTCCTCCAAATTCACCTTCACAGGTCTTCCCTCCCAGAGGGAGTGAGGTTAAGGAATGGCTTTAGGGCTAGGCAGACAGGTTTGAAGCCTCACTTCCCCACTCAATTACTGTGTGTTGTTCAGCAAATGAATTCCCCTCTCTGAGCCTGTTTCCTCATCTGTAAAATGGGGGTGGGGTGGGTGGGAATAACAACAGCTTCTTAATGTTGTACTGGATGGAATGTTCTACCTGGGCCCCTGGCAATCCTTCCTGGTGCCTAGTAGGTGGTCAGACATTCCACAGATTCCCTTCCCCCTCTTCCTCATTTTCCCAAGCTCAGAGACACACATCTTCTGCCCAGACTCTGAGGCAGGCTTGAAAATCCTCCCACGCTGGCCATGAGCACAGGGCTTCTCTCTGGAATGGTTTCTCTGACCTCGGGGAGATGACAGAGCCTGTCAGGGAATTCTCTAAGGAGAAAGCTCCCAAGGGCTGGTGCGTGGATGTGAAGGCAGAATCCCTCCTCGCTCTGTCTCTTTGGTTTCCTGAGAGTTCAGCCCCCTCTCTCCTGTACCCTCAAGAACCTCCTGGCTGTAGAGGCCTGCTGGGCAGAGGGGCTCTCAAGGAGCAGCCCTCCTCTCCCCCGCCCCCAACCCCCTCCACCCCCACCCCACCGCCCACAGACACAAGGCTGCTGAGAGCGGCAAGGGAGCGAGGCAGGCACTGGAGCTGAAAGCTGCTGACGGCAGGCCTCTGAGGAGGAGCACGATGGGGAGGAGCGGGGGAAGGAAAAGAAAAAGAAAGGAGGAGGAGGAGAGAGGCCTGGTGGGTCCTGCTGCTTCCCCCACGGCCCACAGTGGATGGGCTAAGAAAAGCTCTGGGGTAGAAAAACCGCCAAAGATGCACAGTTGCCCTCCCCACCGAGCGGGAGGGCCCTTCCTTCCCAGGAGCCAGCTGCCCCAGGCAGATTAGTATTGGGCTCCGGAAAAGCAGGCCCCACACACCAGTCTGCGGGAGGCTGCCCGCTGAGTCAGCCTCTCTACCTGTCAGGAAATCATTCATAAAAAATGACACCTTCCCAGCGCCCAGCTCCTGGCCTCACCCCAACCTCTGTCCTAAAGCCAGCTACACAACGACACTGCCTCCTGCCTCCTCCCTCCTGCCTCCCTCCTACCCACTTTACACTTTCCTCCTGGGTCAAAGACGAATGAGACCAACATGAAATAAGGCCAGCTCAGCCTTGGTAAATCGGTATTTACCGGTTGCTTGCCCTGGGGACAATAGTAGAGTCAAGAACAGCAACAACTTCACTCAATTATGAACAAACATCAGTGACATGGCTTCCAAAAGATTTTCACTGTCACAGCCACGCCGGTGGAGGACACTTCTTTATCTTCAGTTTATGTATGGATAGCTAGAGGCTGCCAGGATACCTCGGCAGACACAGATCCTGAGCCAATCCTCCCACAAAGGAAAACTGAGGTCCACAGTGAGGACTTGCCCCGGGTCACACATGCGCTCAGACGTTAAGCCCATGTTTCTCAAATGGAGATGATATTCATGTTCTTCTTACTTCCCATCACTCAAACCCCAATGTACCCTTACTTGGGACATAAAATGCAGGTTGCTTTTCTGAAGAACTGAATTCCTTATCACAGCCCCGTGTGCCTGGGCCCTGCTAACTTCTGCCCTCATCACACTCCCTCTTGCTCTCCTTCTCCAGCCACCCTGGCCTCCTCATTTTTCAAACACACCAACCATGCCTCAGGACCTTTGCACAGGCCACCCCCTTCTGTCTACCATAAGTTACTTACCAGGCTTCCTAACATCCTCCAGGACTAGGTTCCTTGTCACCTCCTCAAAGGGACCTTCCCTGACCACCATAAGAAGCCTCCCCCCCAACATACACACACAGATTATTCTCTATCCTTGCATGAACATAGTTCTTAACCCATTTTATGATAACATTTTCTTTACCTATTTACTGTCTGTCTCCACATGCAGAGTCAGCCTATAGGGTTGGTTTTGCTCACCACGGTGTCCCTATGCCTGATGCAAAGCAGACCCTTGGAAAATATTGTATGAACAACTAAATAACTTACTGTATATGGTCCGAATCCCTCAGGCTGACACTCAAGTCCCTCTATCCATCTGACCATGTCACCAAGTTGACCAGTCAAATGAATATGTCCATTTCATTCACTGTTATTTTTTTTTTTTTTTTTTTTTTTTTTTTTTTTTTAAAGATTTTATTTATTTATTTGACAGACAGAGATCACAAGTAGGCAGAGAAGCAGGCAGAGAGAGATGAGGAAGCAGGCTCCCCGCTGAGCAGAGAGCCCGATGCGGGGCTCGATCCCATGACCCTGGGATCATGACCTGAGCCGAAGGCAGAGGCTTTAACCCACTGAGCCACCCAGGCGCCCCCACTGTTATTTTTTTTTAAACTTTTTTTTTTTAAGTTTATTTAAGTACTCTCTATACCCAACATGGGGCTCCAACTCACAAACCAAAGATCAAGAGTCATACACTCTGGGGTGCTTGGGGGGGCTCAGTTGTTGTCTCCCTTGGCTCAGGTCCTGGGATTGAGCCCTGCATCAGGCTCCCTGCTCTCAGGGGAGCCTGCTTCTCCCTCTCCTACTCCCTCTGCTTGTGTTGCTTCTCTTGCTGTCTCTCTCTGTCAAATAAATAAATACACACACACACACACACACACACACACATAATAAATAAAATCTTTAAAAAGAAAAAAAAAAGAGCCACAAACTCTTCCAACTGAGCCAGCCAGGCACCCCTCACCCCCATTGTTATTATTTAACATTCAGGAGAGAAGCTCAAAAGAGCACTGGAGGGTGGGGGAGGAGCCAGGAGTTTGGAGCCCAGGTCCAGGGCTGCTCTGCCCCACCCACTCAGGCAAGCACTGGACAGCAGGGTCTGTCTGTGAACGATGGTATGTTGGAGTGTTCTGTAAGACACTCTGCGAACTGCCATTATTCTAGTCTCTGTGGCCCCAAGAGTGGCAGAGAGTCATCAAACACCCACAGCTTTATGAGAAGGTTTTTGAGCTGTGTCTGCATCAACCTTCTGATCAACCTCTAATCCACCAGGACTCAGACCTACGTTAGAAGCCAAAGCAAATAGTCAAATGATAGGATCAAGGGTTCTGAACATTATATGGACAGGAGAATCACCCGAATCACCCAGGGAGCTTGTTAAAAATGCAAATGCCAGGGCACCTAGGTGGCTCAGTCATTAGGCGTCTGCCTTAGTTGTCTGCCTTCGGCTCCGATCATGATCCCAGGGTTCTGGGATCAAGCCCCTCATCCGGCTCCCTTCTCAGCTGGGAGCCTGCTTCTCTCTCTCCCACTCCCCCTGCTTGTGTTCCCTCTCTGGCTATGTCTCTGTCAAATAAATTAAATCTTAAAAAAAAAAAAAAAAAACGCGGGGCGCCTGGGTGGCTAAGTGGGTTAAGCCTCTGACTTTGGCTCAGAGGGTCATGATCTCAGGGTCCTGGGATGGAACCCCACATCAGGCTCTGCTCAGCGGAAAGCCTGCTTCCCCCTGTCTGCCTTTCTGCCTACTTGTGATCCCTCTCTGTCAAATAAAAAATAAGTAAATAAAATCTTAAAAAAAAAAAAAAAAAAACAAGAAAAATGCGTATGCCCGGGGGTGGGGGCAGCCTGGGTGGCTCAGGTGGTTAAGCATCTGCCTTCCTCTCAGGTCATGATCCTGGGATCCTCAGATGGAGTTCTGCATCCAGCTCCATGCTCAGCAGGGAGTCTGCTTTTCCCTCTGACCCTCCCCTTTGCTTGTGATCTCTCTCTCTCTCTCTCTCAAAAAAAAAAAAAAAAAAAAAAAAAATCTTCTTTAAAAAAACGCAGGGGCACCTGGGTGGCTCAGTCATTAAGCTCAATCATTAAGTCATTAAGCTTTTGGCTCGGGTCTTGATCCCAGGGTCCTAGGATCAAGCCCTACATCAGGCTCCCTGCTTAGCACGAAGCCTGCTTCTCCCTCTCTCTCCCTGCTTGTGTTCCCTCTTGCCATGTCTCTCTCTCTCTCTGTCAAATAAATAAATAAATAAAATCTTAAAAAAAAAACATGCAGATGCCCCAATCCCTCTCCATCCCACCCCATGCCAATTTCACAAGTCGGGGCTGGGGCGAGGCAAATGCCCAAGGGGATTCTGATGCACAAGGGAGGCTCTCAGTGTTCCAAACCCTGGCGGTGCCCTGGAACCATGAGGGGCTTCTGAAAACACTGCTGCCAGCCTGTCTGCTGCCAGAGATCTGACTTCAGTGCTGGGAACCTGCCATGCGTGTTCTCAAACATTCCTTGGAGGATTCTGTGGTGCAGCCAGGGTTAAGAACCACTGCCTAGATGCTTGTTTTCCAGATTATTCCAGTTGGCCCAAGTCAGAGGACATGGATCATCTCATGGGAGATGGATGTCCAGGGTCAACGTCACCCAACTGCTATGCCCAGCACTTTTGGTAACACCAAACATTTCCTACGGGTTGTGCTGGACACATCCTCTGCCCTGAGGCCTTCACGCCCACATGAGCTAGGAGACAGCTGGGATAAGGGCCAGACCAGAGGGCAGGGCACAGACGCTCCTGTCACTCTCCTGCCTAACACCTGGCTGTGACTCCCTTCAGGACCAAGTTCTAAGGCAGGCCTTGTAGGATCTCTTCCCAGCCCAACATTAACCCTGGGTTTCTGGCATCTTAAACTGTGGCTAGTTGTCCACAAGGGTCAGACCCCTTCTCACCTCCCTACGCTGTTGCCCTCAGCAGTACCATCACCTCACCTTGCTGGCCTGCCTGGCTCCTGATGGTGCCTCTCCCCAGTCTGAGTCAGACCTGCCCTGTCAGGGCTTCTAGGGCGTGCCCCACATGCTTCCTCAGGCAAGCATCTGTGACACAGCCCTGGGGTCACTGTCCATAAAAGCAAAGCTGGGCATTCCCAGCAACCCACCCAGGCACACAGGGCCCTGGGAGAGCAGAGGGTAAGCAGGAGCAAGATGGGGTTTCAGGCTACTTTGGCCAGGTTCTTAGAGAACAGAGAGCCTCAGCCAGGCAGTCAGAGAAGAGTCTACTCTGTACCAACCCAAAACTAGAAGGTTGCCATAAGAATGGAAATCTGTGGTGCCTGGGTGGCTCAGTGGGTTAAGCCACTGCCTTCGGCTCAGGTCATGATCTCAGGGTCCTGGGATCGAGTCCCGCATCGGGCTCTGTGCTCAGCAGGGAGCCTGCTTCCTCCTCTCTCTCTGCCTGCCTCTCTGCCTGCTTGTGATCTCTCTCTGTCAAATAAATAAATAAAATCTTTAAAAAAAATAAAAAAAGAATGGAAATCTGTAAATTGACAGGCTAGGAATTACCAATTACTTTACCACTTGGTTAGAATCTGGACTCTGTACCAGCTGTGGACCATTGGACAAGCTATTTAACCTCTCTGAACCAATGGAGATCATTATAGCTCTAAGTCAGGGTTGCTTAAAAGCTGTAAAAGAAGCCTACATATATAAGGCACTTAAGGCAGTGCTTGGCAAAAAGAACCACCCAGTAAATGTAGGCAATTATTATTATTACTCATGGAACACCCGTGTAGAAAAGGCCTTTAGAGATCTAAATGAACTCCTACATTTTATAGTTGGAACTAAGGCAGGAAGGAGGAAGGTCCCACTGGAGCTGTGTCCAGCCCTCCCAAACCCAGAGCAGGACCCACTGGAAGAGTGGTGAGAGCTGGTGGGGGCTGCTGGGAATCACCTGATGGGCTGGCAGGATCCCAGCCCAGACTTTCCAATGACTTGGAGCCCGTCAGCGTCCCAACATCTTGGCTCTGTTTCCAGCAAAATCGTCGAGCGTATTTTAGGATCAGCAAAAACCCACAATGCCTTTGGCTGAGCACTTTTCCTCTTCTTGTTGAAGCCCAGGGGTATTTTCGAGGAAATTGAGTCCATCTGTTTCTGATTCATTTGTACTTAACTCATCACCAAGCTGTTTTGTAAGAGCCCTTTGATGTGAAAGCCGCCTTATCCCATAAGCCTCTGTAAGCCTTTATTTAGTCAACAGTAGGTAAACGGTCTCTCTCTCTGAAGAAGCCAGAGGCAGCTTCTTGATCTCCCTCAACACACAGGCCAGGAGAAGGGTAAGTGTGGCCCTGGGACTCCTCCTCCTTGGGCTCCTGACTCTGGTCCAGCCTGCAGTGAGGCCTCCCCAACCATCCACCGCCTCTGCTCTGGGGCCAGTGATCCCCCTTGTCCACCATGCATAGCCTGTCCACGTGGATTTACGGTTTCCTGTGTGTTGCCTGGGTTTCTTGAACTTGATTTCAAGGTCCTGGAAGATGAGAAGCCAGGTCTCCTCATTCACTGTGCCCCACCATCCCTGCACCATGCCTTGTACACAGTCACAGGGGCCATCACTTCTAAACCAAAAACGCATGGAAAGATCTCACAAGCTTTAAGGGCTCCCAAAGAGACAAGGGGGCAGAATTTTGAAACTGGGGCTGCCCTATACACAGCAAGCAGCTAAAAGAACCATTGATTGAACTACACACAGAAAGGTATAAAGGGAAGAGTCTGCCTCTCCCTCCCTCTGACATCCAGACAAAGCACACCACAAGTCTCAAATCCGCCCTGTTTCATACAGCAGGATGAAAAAAAATCGAAGCAGCCCCTAACCCAATAGATGAAACTCTTCACTAAAGGGTGACTGAACCATAAGATATTCCTGAAGAAAGCCAAGCAAGCTGTTTTAAGGGATGTCCCTAAATTTCAAGGCTCTACAACCCATGATCCAGAGGCATCTCTATCAGAGGTAGACTGTTTGCAGGGTCCCTACTAGGCTGGTCATCTTCTGTGTTTATTAGAGATGTATTCAGGGTCTCTGAAAGGCAGGGGATGGTGTATGTAATCCTGTGGTTCTCAAATTGGAGCATTTATCACAATCACACTCCAAAGGCTGGTTAAAACACAGATCACTGGGTCCCACCCCAGAGTTCCTGACTCAGTAGGACTAGAGCAGGGTCTTTTTTTCTTTTTTTAAGATTCTACTTAGTTATTTGAGAGGGAAAATGAGTAGGGGAAGGAGCAGAGGGAGAAGCAGACTCCCGTGGAGCAGGGAGCCCTACTGATGTAGGACTCGATCCCAGGACCCTGGGATCATGACCTGAGCCAAAGGCAGACGCTTAACCAACTGAGCCACCCAGGTGCCCCTAGAGTGGGGTCTAAGACTGTACATCTAGCAAGTTCCCAGGTAATGCTAATGCTATTGGTCTAGGAACCACACTTTGAGAACCATTGGTCTAGCCAGTCCTTCAGTCCTGGCATGGAAATTTTAGGGGAGGGGTGTAGGTACCCAGTGCAGATAATTTTACTTCCTTTTTTCTCTGAATACTAACAACCCAAAGATGGGTGAGAGTGCTGACAATGCACCAACCTCTCTGAAGCAGGCACTGGGCTTAGGGCCCTACAGAGACTACCTCATTTAGTCCTTAACAATTACCCTGTAAGGTAGACACTCTCAATTTTACAGATGAACCCAAAGGTGCACATAGGTGAAGCAAACCTCAAGGTCACACATAGCTTAACACCTGAGCAGATGCACAGCAGGTGGCCAACATATTCTCACAGAACAAGTGTATCTATGAACACAGATGATAAAAGGCAGATCTGACGCCTGGGTGGCTCCCTCCTGGGATAGAGCCCCACATCAGGCTCCCTGCTCAGCAGTGAGGCTGCTTCTCCCTCTATCCCTCCCTCTGTGATCTCTCTCCCTCTCTCTCAAATAAAGAAATAAAATGTTAAAAAGGGGGGGGGTGCCTGGGTGGCTCAGTCGTTAAGAATCTGCCTTTGGCTCAGGTCACGATCCCAAGAGTCCTGGGATGGAGCCCTGTATCTGGCTCCCTGTTCAGCGGGGAGCCTGCTTATCCCTCTCCCCCTACTTATGTTCCTTCTCTGGCTGTCAAAGAAATAAAATATTTAAAAAAAAAAAATAAGGTAGATTTGAACCCAAGTCTGACTCCATAGCTCAGACTCATTCTATCCCATCAGCAGGAAGCAATAAAGGCCGTGCAAGCTCTGGGAGGCAAAGGACTAAAGCTTCTCTGTCTGTCTGTCTTACCCTCCCTCCCTGCCTTTTTTTTTTTTTTTTTCCTTCCTGCTTTTCCTTCTTGATTTTATAATAGTAGTGTTACACTAAAGCTTTTCTGAATCAAATGTACTGTCAAGATGTTCAGGGTCAGGGGCACCTGGGTGGCTCAGTCAGTTACATGTTCACTCTTGGTTTTTGCTCAGGTCACAATCTCAGGGTCATGAGATAGAGCTCTACACTGGGCTTCACACTCAGCCCAGTCTGCTTGTCCCTCCCCGTCCCCAACCTGTGCTCTAAAATAAATAAATAAAATTTTTTAAAAAGAAAAAAAATGTACAGGGTTGGATCTAGGGGACTGACAATGAAAAGGAATGGTAAGGAGCTGGTTCCAGAGAGGCCATGGGAAAGAAGTGGGACTACCAACTGGAAGAAAGGAAGACTCCCAGATTATGGGTCAGGCCAGCCCTGAGGAATCATCAGGGCCTTGTTAGCGACAGGCATCCAGAATTAATTCAGGTAGTTGGTGTGGAGGAAGTTAACTGTTTTGGTTCAAACATTTTTTACAAAAATAATAGATGTTCTTTGCAATCTTGGGGGCAGGGAAGAGGCTGGTTTTTAATTTTCACCATTTTCAGTTCTGTTTGAACTTTTGACTGTGCACCTTTCACATATTATCTTTAAAAATAGAGCACACTAATTTATGTGCATATTGAAAAATTTAGAAACTACAAATAAGTGAAAGAAAAAATTAAAAACCTGTAATTCTATGCAAACATTTTTTCCAAGAGTAGGTTCACGTTGATTTGTCTTGTAACCTGATTTGTTTGCCTCTACATCATGACCATGATCCCTTTCATAATACTATCTTCTTCAGTGTCAGTTTCAGTGGCTGCATGTTATCCCATTCTATACCCATACCATAACGTATATAACTGATCTCCTATTGCCTAATGCTAGACTATTCTCAATTGGTTGCTAGTATAAATTTTGGTTTATTTTTGGACTATTACCTTTTAGTCATCATAGGATCACCCATTGTTCAAGAAAAGACCAATTTGGGGGAAAAAAAAAGTGTCTAAAGGGGTGCCTGGGTGGCTCAGTGATCCAGAGGCATCTGGATAAGCATCTGCCTTTGGCTCAGGCCATGATCCCAAGGTCCTGGGATCGAGTCCCACATTGGGCTCCCTGCTTGGCGGAAGGCCTGCTTCTCCCTCTCCTACTCCTCTGCTTGTGTTCTCTCTCTCACTGTCTCTGTCAAATAAATAAAATCTTAAAAAAAAAAAAAGTGTCTAAAGATTCTTCCTACTTTAACACAGAAGAAGAAATAAAATATTATTGGGGTGCCTGGGTGGCTTAGTTGGTTAAGCATCTGACTTCAGCTCAGGTCATGATCTCAGGTCCTAGGATGGAGCCCCATACCGGGCTCCCTGCTCAGCAGGGCATCTGCTTCTCCCTCTCCCTTTCCCCCAGCTTATGCTCTAGTGCTCTCGCTCTTTCCCTCTTTTGCTCACTCTCTCTCACATAAATAAAATCTTTTTAAAAAAAGAAAATATTATTGGAGATGTTTCAGTGGGGGGGGGGGTAGCTTGTGTAATAAATACTTCCTAGTTTATTTAAGTTCTGTTAAAACCTTTTCAATTTTATGGAATTTTATGGAATGTGTTTATCTCTTAAACAAACAAAAGCCGTTTCTAGTTGGGAGTTAGATGACCAAGGCTCCAAATATCACCCTGTGACCCCATGCAAGTGTAACCCTTTTTTTTTCTTTTTAAAGATTTTATTTATTTATTTGACAGAGAGAGATCACAAGTAGGCAGAGAGGCAGGCAGAGAGAGAGAAGAGGAAGCAGGCTCCCCGCCGAGCAGAGAGCCCGATGCGGGACTCGATCCCAGGACGCTGAGATCATGACCTGAGCTGAAGGCAGCGGCCCAACCCACTGAGCCGCCCAGGCACCCAAGTGTAACCCTTTTTCGCAGACTGGTGAAACAACTCCTAACTCTGAGAGTGTCCTGAGCTTCAGAGGAGATGATGGATGTAAAGGAATGAATGCTGGGAACTATACTAGTGCTCCTGATTCTAAAATCATCAATGAAAGAAACAACCCACTCCACTGGTCAGCAGTAAATGGACAAAAATAAAAGAGACTCAGTGCGTTAAAGCCTCTGCCTTTGGCTCAGGTCATGATCTCACGGTTCTGGGATCAAGGCCCCATACTATGAAATATAAGCTAGGTATAAAAAGGAAAAAACTCCTGATGTGTCAATAATATAAATGAATCTCAAAAAACATTATGCTAAGTGGAAAAAGCTGGGCACAAAAGGTTCACACTGAATGATTCTATTTACATTCTGGAAAAGGCGAAACTATGAAGACAGGTATCAGGTCAGTGGTCACCTGAATTAGGGGTAAGAGAAAAGGACTGCCTATGAAGAACATGGGGGATCTTTTGGAGGTGATGTTAATATTCTATATTAACACCTGACTGTGGTAATGGTTACATTACTACATACATTTATCAAAACTCAGCTGCACACTTATAAAAATGAATTTTTAAAGATTTTATCTATTTGATAGAGTGTGAGAGTGAGAGCACAAGTGGGGGGGGGGACTGTGCCATCCAGGTGCCTCCCCCAGGGGCCCCCCAAAAGAGTGAGTTTCATTGCATGTAAGTTATGTCTTAAATTTTGACTCCCCTCGGGGCACCTGGGTGGCTCAGTGGGTTAAAGCCTCTGCCTTAGGCTCAGGTCATAATCTCAGGGTCCTGGGGTGGAGCCCCGCATGGGGCTCTCTGCTCAGTGGGGAGCCTGCTTCCTCCTCTATCTCTCTGCCTGCTTCTTTGCCTACTTGTGATCTCTGTCAAATAAATAAAATCTTAAAAAAAAAAAGTTAAAAAAAATAAATTTGACTCCCCTCAACACACACACACACACACACAAACACACAACTACAGTGCCATCCAAATACAAGGTATCCTCCATCAGACTTTACCTATAATAATTTTCACAGAAATTCTGAAATACCTTTGTGAAATATTATGCCAAAAAAAGCAATCCAGAAAAGACCAAGTATCTTCAAATATTTTCAGGAAGATATTTGTTGTTGGGTTATCTGGCTTTTGGAAAGGCCATTTCTATATTCTAGCAAATGCTCATGTGTGAGGCAGCTGGTCCCACTGTGGAGCAGCTGACCACTTGGGACTGTTCGGGGATTTTCCTTGTCATCACCAGCTTGTTTCTTTTGTTTGTTTTTTTCTTTTTTATATCACCAGGGTAAAAAGAAACTCTGTGTCAGAACCAAACAGTGAATGTTTCCCCACCCCAAACAGGACAGTTCTTTTTCCTCCAGGGAAGAATACAGGTCTTTCTGGTTGATCTTCTCTTGGCTTGACCATTGCTATCTCAACGAATACTATGCTCCAATAGCAAATAAAATACAAAATAAGAATAACCTGCAGCCAAAAACTAGGTTAACAGAGAGCAGATTTTTTTTTTTTTAAGATTTTATTCATTTATTTGACAGACATAGAACACAAGTAGGCAGAGAAGCAGGCAGAGAGAGAGAGAAGCAGGCTCTGCATTGAGCAGAGAGCCCGATGCGGGGCTCGATTCCAGGACCCTGGGATCATGACCTGAGCCAAAGGCAGAGGCCTTAACCCACTGAGCCACCCAGGCGCCCCCAGAGAGCAGATTTCTAAGCAGGATAGTAACAAGAGTGAATCAATGCAAAGATAAAATATAGTAAAAAAGGCCCTGCTCAAATCCCCCAGCATTGCAGCAAAATCCCTAACAGTCTACAGGCCCTGATCAATGCTCCTGATTCAATAGGTAATATTTGTGACAAGACCCCAATACAACAAAGTGACTAGAGGAGTTCCTAGAGTTCATAATGAAATCTGAACTAGAGCAAACGGGAGTGAGGCTATACTCTCCTCCTGCATAGAAAGAGGTGCTGAAAATACAAAATTGTCAGTTACCTGTGCACACAGCTTAGTTTCCCACTCCCAAAGGAACCAGAGGAGCTCTGGCCCACAGGAGGCGTTCCAAGAGCATTCTTGGAATCACGCGGCAAGAAGCTCAGGGGCTGGTGGGAGATGGCCCTTGGAAGATGGGTGCCCAGCCTCACCGGCTGCCTTGTATCTATGATCTCTGTTGACTAAGCAATGATCAAACTAACTTCCCCAAAAGCTAGGTAGGTTCACTAACAGTCCTGCCAGGGAGGATCTACACACAGCCTCATTTCATTTCAACTGACAACAGACCTGTGACCAGGTGGGGGTGTGGAGCTGACTCATGTTAGGGTTACCGAGCTGAAAAACAAGTCTTTTTTTTTTTTTAAAGATTTTATTTATCCATTGGACAGACAGTAGTAGTAGACACAAGTAGGCAGAGAGGCAGGCAGAGAGAGAGAGGAAGGGAAGCAGGCTCCCCGCTAAGCAGAGAGACCGATGCGGGGCTCCATCCCAGGACCTTGGGATCATGACCTGAACCGAAGGCAGAGGCTTTAACCCACTGAGCCACCCAGGCGCCCCTGAAAAACAAGTCTTATCAAGAAACTCATGGGCTGGTGTGGAAGAGAATCCTGGAAACAAATGATGACAATTATTTGATAACAAATAGCTAGCAGGCATCATGACCAGTTCAATAGCCTGGTGAGGGAAGAACTACACCCATTTCAAAAAGGAGCTATCTCAAAGATGAGAAGTCGGGGGCTTGCCTGAGGTCACACAGTTGGAAAGCAGAGGAGCCAGGACTGGAACCAAGCATTCTGATTCCAGAGCCTACACCCCTGGCTTCTGTAGTGGGTACATTACTGGAGACCAGAGATCTTATTAGGGCCTGGACATGTCAAGGGAGGCCCTCAGAAGTGCCCTGCATGCTACATCTCAAAGCATGGACAAGCACTGTAGGCCCAAGAAGAGGCAGATGGCTTCATGGCTTGGCAGCTGTCAGCAGTATGGTAGGACCAGACACTCCTGGAGAGGATACATGCCAAGACTCAAGGGAGAGAGAGGGGTAGAAGGTATAGGCAGGGCCAGACTGGGGGTTTGGTGTGTTAAGAGGTTTGGGCTTTACCCTAGAAACCAGGCAGTCATGAGTATCGGGATCTGTCTGCTGACATGAGACTTGCCTGTAAGAATGCTCACACAGGAACAGTTCAGATTGTGGAAGCTAGGAGGTTGCAAACTGGGTTGGGACCATCAGGAAGCCACTGTTGTGATACAGGTGGGGCAGGAACGCCTGAATTGGGCAGGGCACAGAGCTCTTTGATCAGAATCTGTCCAGTGGCCCGGTGGGTACAATTCTTATGGATTATCCGAAGACCAGGGCTGGATGGCTTGCCAGGCTGAATCCATTTCTGGTCTCTCAGGATCCCTCTGAATGAACTAAAGCAGGATACCCATGACTCACAGGGTAGCACTGACCTCTGGTCAGGGACCAGTTTCAGTCTCTAGGGACTGAGGACTTCATTTCCCTATATGTAAGTATGAGTGGATTTAATTAGATTGTATTTTAGGTGTCTAAAATTCACATTCTGTGAATTCACCTTAGATTTCCATTGTAGGCACATGAGGCCCTCAGAAAGCTCACACATTTGGACACTGTCCAAAAGCATCAATTTGCTCTTTTTTGGTGTTTGTAAAATTAATCTGGTAATCCTTCATAAATTGGAATAATCTCTATGTAAATCAGTCGGGCACTGTGATACTTAATTTTGTGCATTAACTTGACTGGCCTGCTATGTCCAAATATTTGGTCCAACATTATTCTGCATGTTTCTGTGAAAGTGGTATTTTGGGGGGATAAGATTAATATTTAAATTGGTGGGGACACCTGAGTGGTTCAGTCAGCTGAGTGGCTGCCTTTGGCTCAGGTTGTGGTCCTGGGGACTTGGGGTTCTGGGATAGAGTCTGGCATCAGCAGTGGGCTCCTTGCTCAGAGGAAAGCCTGCTTTTCCCTCTTCCTCTGCCCCCCTACTTCCCACTTACTTTCTGACAAATAAATAAAATCTTTAAAAAAAAAAAAATTGTAAACTGGCAGATCTTTATTTTTTAAAGTATATGTGTCCTTAACATTACCTGATCGATGGCCAATGTTGTTGCTGTTGGTTTTTTTTTTTTTAAAGATTTTATTTATTTAATCTTGGCTTGAGTGAGAGCGAGAGTGGGCATACGCACAAAGTGAGAGGGAGGGCAGCAGACTCCCCATGGGGCAGGGAGCCTGATGTGAGGCTCAATCCCAGGACCTGGAGTTCATGACCTGAGCCCAAGGCAGACGCTTAACAGACTGAACCACCTAGTTGCCCCTAAACTGGTGGACCTTTGTATCAGAATAAAGTAGATTCCCTTCCATAATGTGGGTGTGCCTCATCCAATTAGTTCAAGGTCTTAACAAAGACTGACTCCCCTACCTCCCCAGCAAGAACAAATTCTTCTAGTGGACTGTCTTTGGACCCAACTCCTTCCTAGGTCTCTAGCCTGACAGCCATTCCTACAGATTTTATTAATTTATTATTATTTTTTTGGGTAATCTCTACACCCAATGTGGGGCTTGAACTCATGACCTAGAGATCAAAAATTGCATGCTCTTCTGACTAAGCCAGCCAGGTACCCCATCCTAGGGTGTTTTTTTTTTTAAAGATTAATGAGGGGGGGCGCTTCCCCCTCTCTGCCTACTTGTGATCTCTCTCTCTGGCAAAAAAATAAATAAAATCCTTTTAAAAAATTTTACTTACTGGGGCACCTTGGGCTCACGTCATGGTCCCAGTGTCCTGGGATGGAGCCCTGCATTAGGCTCTCTGCTCAGCAGGAAGCCTGCTTTCCCTCTCCTAGCCCCCCCCCCCCCGTGTTCCTTCTCACTGTCTCTCTGTCAAATACTTAAATAAAATATTTACAGAAAAAAAGATTTTATTAATTTGAAAGAGAAAGCACAGGGGCGCCTGGGTGGCTCAGTGGGTTAAGCCTCTGCCTTCTGCTCAGGTCATGACCCCAGGGTCTTGGGATGGAGCCTTGCCTGCATCAGGCTCTCTGTTCAGCAGGGAGCCTGCTTTCCCCCACCTCTCTGCCTGCCTCCCTGCCTATTTGTGATCTCTCTCTCTCTTTCTGTCAAATAAATACATAAATAATCTTAAAAAAAAAAAAAAAAAAGAAAGAAAGAGAAAGCACATGTGTGCAAGCAGGGGGAGGGGCAGAAGGAGAGGGAGAGAATCCTCAGGCAGATTCCCTGTTGACTGCAGAGCCTGTTAGATTTCATGACTCCTGAGAACATGACCTGAGCTGAAAACAGGAGTTGGACGCTTGGGGCACCTGGGTGGCTCAGTCATTATGCGCCTGCCTTCCACTCAGGTCACAATCCTAGGCTCCTGGGATGGAGCCCCACGTCCTGCTCCCTGCTCAGTGGGAAGCCCACTTCTCCCTCTCCCACTCCCTCACCTTATGTTCCCTGACTTGTTTCTGTCAAATTAAACAAACATACAAACAAGTCTTTAAGAGAGTTGGACACCTCACTGACTGAGCCACCCAGGCACCCCAGGAAGGACGTTTAAGAAACAGCAGAGGTTATCTGTTGGAGGAAACTGAGTAAATGAGAGAAGGATCTTTTTACTTTATTCCTTCTTATATATTATACATGCATATATTCTTTGACCTGGCAATTCCACATCCATATATTTATACTTCCACTCATGCAAAATGACATACATACAAAAATACTCAGATGCAGCATCATTTATAGAAGAATGGAACCAACCTAAACACCTACCAGGAGGAAACCAGTTAAAAAAAAAAAAAAATCATCCATTTGGAGAAACATGGTGCATCTGTTACAAAGGAGGAGGTTGCTCTGTTGTTTTTGGTTTTCCCTTTCTCTGTTCAGATGTGGAATGATTTCCAGGTAAAGCAGAAAAAAGCAAGACACAAGACGCTGTGTGTATACTATGCTATCACTTGTACGGGAAGTAGGTTAAATTCTATGCCTATGAATTTGCAAATGCAAGAAATATGTCTGGAAGAACACAGAATAAACTTAACAGTGGTTACTAAGGGAAAGGAATTAGGTAACTGGGGAATGGGGATGAGAAGGAATTACTTCACAATGTACCTTCTAAACCATGGGGATGTATTATCTATTCAGAATTTTTAAAAAAATTCCTGAGGAAGATAAATCATACGCTAGGTGGGACCCTAAAGTCATCGGAACACAACACTCATGCTTTTCTTGATGTTTTTAACCTGAATCTGCCCTGAACTGCTCTTACAAATTCTACCTTTGGACCACAGCTAATTTCACTGAAGACTCACAGCCTTCACCAAAACCAGGATAACTGCTGAAGATTAGAGCACTAGCGCTCTGCAAGGCAGATGACTCTTTCATCCATTCACAGAGACAACTGGATTCAGACCTTTTCTTTAGAAGCTTTTTTATTCATTGTCTAACCAACAGAGGTCAGCTTGAACCAAAACAAGCTAAAATAGCCTCATTACAACACAACAGGGCACAACCCAAAATGAGGACAGAGGTTGGCCTCAGTTCTTTTCAGAGCAGACCAAGCAAGTATTTATACACAGGTGCCCCATTAAAAACTGATTAGCAATGCACCACCACCCCACAAATGCAGAGTGCATAGAGAGATCGCTGGGGGCTCCCCACATGTGTCAGCCATAAATAAGCCCTTGCTTTTTTGAGGAAAGGATGACCAGTGTGCATCTTGAGTGCATCTGTTTACTCTGGAACTCTAATGGGGAGGTAACCATTTATTTCCTCCCCTGAATTTGAGATGCAATAATAGCCTGTATGAATACCTAAAAAGTGTCCTGGAAGACAAGGTTCCCTTAACAAAGAATTCAGAGTAATCTTATAGGGTTCTTTAGTACTTAATCCTGTCATTTTCCAGAAAACTTTGCACATGGGCTCCCAAGAAGCAAGCAGGGCCCTTATCAGCACCCCACAGGCCTGTGAGTGAGGTGCCTCTCAGAGTAGCCACCCATGGAAGAGAAGAGGGAAGGGGCCAGAAATCAGCTCAAACACTCCATGCTGCTTCTGACTCGCTCCATCTCGTGCAGGAAGCTGTAGAACTGAGGCAAGGTTAATTCTGGGGAGAGAAAATTCAGCTTCAGGTAAATGTTTCCAACTCCACAGAATCATCCAAGAAAATGAATTTCCACCCAGAGATTTTTTTTTTCTTCTTTTTTGACTTAGTACATCTAAGCAGCACTTGATGGGTAATTGACCACAATAAAGAACTGAGAGCCTTGAACACAGAAAGGTTCTCGGCTCCCTACAAAAGTGGAGAATTTAAAAATGGCATAACTTCACAGCACAAAGAGATGAAAGGGCATTATTCAGGATGTTCAGCACGACTTTTGCAGCAAGAGCGGCTTGCTCTTCAATCTTTGCTGTCCCTTCTCCCTGCACTTTCCCTTTTTCAAAGAGGCTCTTCAACTGTGGGGTCTCCAACCTGCTGATGGCTTATTATTTATGAGAGGAGAGGCAGTGGAATGGCTACTCCACAGCTCAGGGATGACTTTTTTCCTAGAAGAAATGATTTGTGGTGCTTCACAAGCCCACTGATTGCAGAGAACATGGAAAAAGTGAAAAGGCTCAAACAGGAATTCAGACTCACCTATGTACAAATTTTCAGTTTGATTTCCTTTCTTAACCACCAACTTTAACTGATTAAAAAAAAAAAGAGGCAATAAAAATTTAAATTAAAATCATGACAATAGGGCAAAGAAATTTTTGAAATCTTTTCACTTAAACATCAAAGCATCCAGCTTCTGACTTGAGCATCAAAGAGAAGCAATCTGGATCACCAAAACTTCTAACAATTCTCATGACTACAAAACAATCAAGCTTTTAAGAAAAATATGAAGATCCTATTAATCTGAGAGTTGGGACGTTAGTGGCCACGTGTCTGGCTGACCACACGGCTCTGAAGTACTTGGCACTTCAGTGAACAGCCGCTTAACTGGGTCTTTAAAAAAATCCAATGACAGGGGCGCCTGGGTGGCTCAGTGGGTTAAGCCTCTGCCTTCGGCTCAGGTCATGATCCCAGGGTTCTGGGATCAAGCCCCGCATCGGGCTCTCTGCTTGGCAGGGAGCCTGCTTCCTCCTCTCTCTCCGCCTGCCTCTCTGCCTACTTGTGATCTCTGTCTGTCAAATAAATTAAAAAAAAAAAAAAAATCCAATGACAATTTTGTAATTCTTAACCAAGTCAAAAATCTACCCATTTTCACAGATCAGAAGACTTACTTGTAAAAAAATACTTCCCACTTTCTCCAGTTCACTGCTCCCAGATGTCACTGTGACACAAAAGAGAAAATTCGTTAAGTGATGGGTTGACAACGTACCTACTCTCAACACCTCAATCTCACAGGCTGTCCAGCAGAAGCCATGCAGGGATGAACATGAGGACAGCAAAATGTGCTCTTCAGGAAGTCAACTTACCAAGAGCCAAGGACACAAAAACAGCTGCCAAACGCCAGCAGCAATACAGAGAAGCAGTTGCTAGCCCCAACTGTGAGCCCTCAGTCTGTGAGGACTGAGGACGTGTGCTCCCCATGGAAACTATGTGAAAGCCTCTGCAATCCCACCCTACACCCCCCGAATGACCCGGAACTAGCTCTAACTAGTTACCTCCAAATTTCCACTCCATATCTACAAGCTGGTTAATCATCAGAGTTTGTCCTATGGCCCATCGAGCAAGGGTGGGGGCACTCTGCTTCCACTAGAACAAAAGCAAAAAGCTGAAGTCATAACAATGGGGAAAATGCCCCCTCTTCACTCTGTACCCCAAAACAGCAACGTTTAGTATTTATACAGACAAGGGGAAGAATGCAGAACCAAGGGCTCAGCCTAAATGCACAGATCTGAAAGACGGGCAGTAAAGACCGGCAGAAGACCACATAAATGTTTTCTTTCATTCCAAGATGGAGTCCCAGTTTGGGACAAAAACTGCAGGACAGCTAAAGTCAGTCAAATCAGAGGCAAAACATCAGAGATGCACTAAATAGTGCCGCCATTTAAACACTGTATGTATGTCATTTGCATGAAACCCATTAAGCTGGGGAAATGACACAGAATTGATTGATGGCTTTTCCTTAGTCGGCATTTCACACTTGTTTCTTTTCATGAAATAAAAACAAAACAATCTTAATTAACTCTGATTAAGAGGAATATGATACCTTTTCAGAAAAGTAAGTGGCTTTCTCCTCACTAAGACCTATAAGAGAACAGAAAGAAACTTGAACAAAATAAAGAGCTGCCAGGCCTGTCACCCTGAGCAACTTTGGCAATGACCTACCAAGAGTTATGAGATCAGCCCGGACCTGATCCGCTGTGAGACTCTTCTTCAACGCACCTGGGAAATGGGAGAAATCAATTAAAAAGGACGTATCAGTTAATCAACTGGCAGTAAGTATTAATAGAACGACTGATACGACAGAGAGGACAGAGGGGATACACAAATGACGGGGCTAGCTCCAGGAAAATCTCAATCCAGCTGGGAAAAAAAGGCACAGAGGAAGCAACTGGAGAGTGGGACAGCATGCTTTGTTTCTTGTACAACGCAAATGTTTACCCCTCTGAAAGCATGAAAGAACTTAGAAAGCAAGAAGGACTTTATGGGCTTGGGGCTGGGGATACCCATGTGAGCAAGGAGTAAGGCCACAGAGTCCTGGAGCCAAGCCCGGGAGCTCAATGTCAGGGTGGGAAATAAGAGCAACAGCCTAGTGCTGCGCTGTGCCATCCAGAACCACTAAAGATGGGTGGGTCATTTAAACTTTATTTTCTCCTAGCACCCCCTTAAATTTTAATTAATTAAAATTAAACAAAATTTAAAATTCTGCTCCTTAGATGCACTGTTTCATGTCCTCAATGGCCACACAGGTCTGGTGGCCATAGTACTGGGCAATGTGGACTGGAAACCATTTCCACCTAGTTAGTTAGTTCTACTGGACAGAGCTGCCAAAGAAAATCAGCTTTCAGAAGGTAAACGAAGATGGAGTAACAGCTGGCTTCTACAATTCCCAAGTCACTTCCAGAGGGGCAGACAAAGCTTCCCCTCACAAGCCCTAAGAGCACTCCCCTGTGGGGGCTGCTTTGTTCTGCTTGCGAGGTCCAATTCCTGAAAACAAAGTGTTGCCAGCAATCTGGGCTTCTCAATGATTAACCTCGGGCTACAGCCTAGAGTCACAAATGGCAACCGCCTTAAAATTTTCCACTTCTTAGTCTTCCAGAAGCTGACTAATTAAAGAATAAGGAGACATCCACCACCATCCAGGGAAAGCCCTAGCGTAATACCCTGAGCCCAACTCCCCACCCCCAGCTCACTCCTGAAAAACAATCCTAAAGGCTGTTTGTCCCCTGCAAAATAAACCATGTAAACAAAGGGAGGAAATCTTTTATCGCCAAAATCAGACTGAGCAAGGAAGCCATAGCAAAATGAAAAAGGCAAGACACCAGGAAACCTTGGCCATAAAGGCAATCCAAGACAGCCACTCCCTAGCCAATTCAATTAATTCATGACTACAACATGTATAGCTCCTTAGTGTGTATCTAGCTCAAATCCAGTATTTTACTTGATGATCCCAAAGTACTCTGAAGTGGGGATTACTAATAAAACCTTTAACTTACCAGGAAACTAAAGATAAGAAAGATTAAGCTTTTGGAGAGAAAATGTGGCAAGGCCACAGTCACCAACTACACTGCCAGTAAGTCCCCCACCAGATGTGCTCTTGAGAGCACCCTCAAATATACCTGCAGAGCGCTTTAGCAACGTCAGTAGTAAAGATAAAATGTCAGGAACATAGCTGACCTTGAAGGCTGACCAGATGAATCCACTTCTCTGGCCTCATGGAAAGGCTCATGGAAAGACAGAAGTCACAGTCACTGCACGAGCATTTACTGAGGACCTGCCAGTGGCAGAACTATGCTACTGCTGGGAAACATCCATAGACACACAGACAATGTCTGCCCTCGTGAGGCTCACCTTCTATTGGTAAGAAAGACTACAACAATAATTTAACAAGTAAGGAAGCCATATAGAGCATGGCTGAAAAGTGCCACAGAGAAAAGCAGCAGAGTGGGGTGAGGTTGGAATGCTAGGGAACTCTGCTCAACAGTTGATTAAATACCATTTGTGACTACTGCTCATTGCTGATTCCTCTGTTTTTGTCCAGTGAGAAAGAACTCCCTTGGGAGAGGAGAAGGGGCATTATCACCTTTTCTTAAGTAACAGTTACCCACAAGGGCTAAAGATCTTGCTAAGTAATAAAATAAAACCAGGCTTAAACAGTAGTCCTAAAGCTGAGTTATCTATAATCCAGGAGTTATCTGTATCTAGAAAGACAATCATAGTATTAGCAGCAGTGCACTTGCACTCCCTAAAGTATTTCACATTGAGTATCTTCCTTTATTCTTACAGTGATGTAAGAACTTCTATTATAGGGGCGCCTGGGTGGCTCAGTGGATTAAAGCCTCTGCCTTCAGCTCAGGTCATGATCCCAGGGTCCTGGGATCGAGCCCCACATCCGGCTCTTTGCTCAGCGGCGAGCCTGCTTCTCCCCTCTCTCTGCTTGCCTCTCTGCCTACTTGTGATCTGTCTCTGTCAAATAAATAAATAAAATCTTTAAAAAAAAAAAAAAGAGGGACGCCTGGGTGGCTCAGTTGGTTAAGCAGCTGCCTTTGGCTCAGGTCATGATCCCAGTATCCTGGGATCGAGTCCCACATCGGGCTCCTAGCTCAGCGGGGAGCCTGCTTCTCCCTCTGCCTCTGCCTGCCATTCTGTCTTCCTGTGCTCGCTATCTCCCCCCCTCTCTCTCTGATAAATAAAAAAAAAAAAAAAAAAAAA
>NC_081563.1:115187495-115206785 GCF_022355385.1 Mustela nigripes
TCTATTATAAGATGTTTTCTGAGGACACTGATTCTCAGAGAGGTTCAGTAACTTGGCTCAAGATCTCAAAGCTGTTAAGTAGCTATGGTGACAAGTAAGCACACAAGGGCCATCCAGCAACCAAATGCAATGTGGGAACCCTCCCTGGATCTCGATGACAGCAACCAACTACAGACAAACAAAATGCTTGAGACAATGGGGACCTCTGAACACTGACTGCATATTTTAATTTCAGATACGATAATGGCATTGTAGCTTGATAAGGGGGGGATTTATCTTTATCTTTTGGAGATAATGACTAGGTATTCAGAAATAAAATGGCACGACCTCCTGGACCTCCTGAGATGCGCTTTAAAATAATCCAGTTTGGAGAGCAGTGAGAAGTGGGTGGGGTGTAGATGAAACAATCTGGCTATGGGCTGATAACTACTGAAGTCAGGTGTTTTTAAGAATTACATACTAAATAGTAAAAGAAAAACATTAGAAAACAAAAACAAAAGCCACTGGGCTTTATGCCAAGCATGGGAGGTACTGGTCCCAGCTTCCCCACTGTAAGATCCTAAACAAGTCACTTCCCTTCTCTAGGGCTCTCTTTATCTGTAAGACAAAGATTAAACTAGAGCAAGCTTACCTGACCCTCTCCCTGCAAAAGAAAGAGGGGGAGGGGAAAGGGTAAGGGAAAGAGAGAGGACAGGTTCTATGGTTAACTGTTTCTCAGATACTGGGTAAGCAAGTTTCTTTATTATGGGACTTCTCAGAGCCTGAGATATGTTAATGTGTATGTCTCTCCAAGATTCCAAGGCTGGGGTGGGGGACAGTAATCCTGGCTTCTGGCTGACCACAGAAGCCTTTTCTGGATGAAAATACCAATTTGGGGGGGGGGCGCCTGGGTGGCTGAGTTGGTTATTGGACTGCCTTTGGCTCAGATCATAATCCCGGGGTCTGGGGATCAAGTCCCGCATCAGGATCCCAGTCCCTTGGGGAATCTGCTTCTCCCTCTGATCTTCTCCTCTCTCGTGCTCTCTCTTAACTTGCTCTCTCTCTCAAAAAAATAAATAAAATCTTTAAAAAAAAAAAAAGAAAAGAAAATACTAATTTGGGGAAAACTGATCTGGAGGGCTGTGACTCCCCCAGCATTAATAAGCTGTACTTCTACAGGGAAGCCTTCCTAAAAGGCAGGCCCAGGATGAGGGACAAGGAAGAGGATAAGGACCTGGAAGCCCTTATACTTCAGATGAGACTGGGAAAGCCTTGAATGCCATGCTGAGGATTAGGACCTCACCATGCAAAGTCAGCAGCTGTGAGGTGCAACAAGATCTCGGATGTGCTGCAGGGGGGTACTCCAGGCCAGGCGGGAACCAGGGGAGCAGACATGGGAGATGTTACTGCCACAATATGGCAGGAAGAACTAAGAACTTATTTTGGGTGGAAGAAGAGAGTAAGTGATTTATAAGCTACACCCTCAGATGCTTAGTTCCCATAATCTGAAAAGGCACAGGACTGAAACTAACTGAACTATCAAAATATAAAGCTAAAGTTTAGCTAAACTATATTAAGTACTTTGCATATATTAACTCATGCATTCCTAATGCCACAACTATACTGCTCTTATTACTGTTTTTCAGATAAGAAACTGAGGCTGAGGGCACCTAGGTGGCTCAGTGGGTTAAACCTCTGCCTTCAGCTCAGGTCATGATCTCAGGGTCCTGGGATCGAGTTCCACATCGGGCTCTCTGCTCAGCAGGGAGCCTGCTTCCCTTCCTCTCTCTGCCTGCCTCTCTGCCTGCTTGTGATCTCTCTCTGTCAAATAAATAAATAAAAATCTTAAAACAAACAAACAAAAAAACCCTCTGCCTTTGGCTCAGGTCATGATATTGAGGTCATGACCTCAGGTCAGGTCCCAATATCATGGGATTGAGCCCAGCATAGGGCTCTCTGCTCAGCAGGGAGCCTGTCCCCGCCCAACCCCGCCTGCCTCTGCCTACTTGTGATCTCTCTCTGTCAAATAAATAAGTAAATAAATCTTAAAAAAAAAAAAAAAAGAAAAGAAACTGAGGCTCATCTGACCAAGGTTTAAAAGCTATATAGCTAATGTGACTAACATGCTGCAAAGCCCACCTCTTTAATGGTATGCTAGTTCTTCAGGATTCTCTGCACCAACAGTAAATACCTGCTATAAACAATGACAATCAATCTTGCCTGAAAAATATACACCCAACATCCCCTGGGAGGGGCACAGGATCTCCTAAGTTCAGCTCAACTCATGCAGCATGTATTAAACATCTGCTTTATGTTATCGCTTTACTTGCAACCTTGGCTCAGGAAAGAAGTACAAGATCCTCCTGTGACTTCAGAGGAAAAGCTCTCTGTTAAAGTCACAATATAGATACATGTAAAACAGCATGAACAATAGAAAGCTGTGAACAATTACAGTCGAAAATGAGAACTGTGGATAAAAACCATCTCTCTGGAGCTAACAGGAAGGGAGGTCACCGTGGACTGAAGTCAGGAAGGCTTTCTGAGGCAACATGGGCAGAAGCTCCCAGGTTGGGGAGGACTGAAGGCAGTTTGACAGGACTGAGGGGGTGGGGAGCGGATCTAACGAAGATGGGAAAGCAGGAAGGCAGGAATACCAGAAGACAGAAATCTCTTTGAAAAATCAGTGTCCACACAACTGTTAGGTAGACAGGTTTCTTTTCCTTTTTTAAAGATTTATTTATTTATTTGACAGAGAGAGAGAGAAGAAAAAGGCAGAGAGGCAGGCAGAGAGAGAGGGGGAAGCAGGCTCTCCACTGAGCAGAGTCCGGTGTGGGGCTCAATTCCAGGACCCTGAGATCATGACCTGAGCTGAAGGAAGAGGCTTAATGCACTGAGCCACCCAGGTGCCCCAGTAGACAGGTTTCCACTCACAGACAAACCCATCCCCACAGGCCAGAATGAGATGACTCTGGTACCACACACCCAGGCCCTACCCTACAGAAACACTCACAATGGGGCGTGCTCAATGTCCTGAGGGCAGTCACTGCGGCACCAGCACCGTTTGAGGCTGAAAGGTTACAAAGATGTGCAGCAACAGGATGAAAGAGGACTAGCTGAAGAGACATCCAGTGCCTGGCACATTACAGCCCTCAGAAGAATGAAGTCGACATGGAGAAATCTCTGCGACATACCATGTAGGAAAAAATACAAGCTGAAGAGCACTTTCACGGTTTCCAACCACTCATGAAAAACAAAGACTACACATGTGCATATGTGCATGTCCGCCAGTGGACAAGAAAATATAAAAAGATACAGGGGCGCCTGAGGGCCTCAGTTGGTTAAGCACCTGCCTTTGGCTCAGGTCCTGATCCCAGGGTCCAGGAATGGAGCTCTGCATTGGCCTTCCTGCTCAGTGGGAAGCCTGCTTCTCCCTCTCCCAAACCCTCCCAGCTTGTGTTCTCTGTCTTGCTGTATCTCTGTCAAATAAATAAATAAAATCTTAAAAAAAAAAAAAAAGATATATACCAAAATTAAACTACGATGGTGTCTGGAGACAAGAGTAGCATGAGGGGGTGCTTGGGTGGCTCAGTGGGTTAAGCCTCTGCCTTTGGCTCAGGCCATGATCTCAGAGTCCTGGGACAGAGCCCTATGTCGGGCTCTCTGAGCCTGCTTCTCTCTCTCTCTGCCTCTCTGCCTGCTTGTGATGTCTCTCTCGCTCAAATAAATTTTTAAAATCTTTAAAAAAAAAAAAAAAGAGTAGCATGAGAGGGGATTTTTTCACTTCTGACTCTGCACTGTTACAGATTTGCAATGAAA
The DNA here is from genome assembly GCF_022355385.1 of Mustela nigripes. Classification (NCBI taxonomy): domain Eukaryota; kingdom Metazoa; phylum Chordata; class Mammalia; order Carnivora; family Mustelidae; genus Mustela; species Mustela nigripes. The sequence continues at coordinate 115,191,291 of NC_081563.1, forward strand.
ATGTATTGAATCAATTTGCAACTGAAAATTTATTGCAATGAGAATGTATCCCCATGTTAGGAAAGACTGTACATTCTCATCCAGCCTTTGGTTCACATGCCTTTAACCCACCACAAAGGCAACAAATACAAAAGCCCTATGAACAGATGATGAGAAATTTCAGAGTTGGAAACCTCAGGATGCTCTGATTTGAACCCACAGAACCTCAGGAGCAAAGAACAAGCAAAGCAAAAGACCTGCACTAAGATATGGGAAGGAGCACAACAGGAACAAATAAATTAAACACCCAACTTTCACTACATCACTGGGATGCGGGCTTGGGAAGATCAGTCCATTGCTAATTTGTAAAGCGCTGTTTTACATCCTCTCAACCCGGTCAACATTGATTCATTCTTTGAGATTGGCCTCAAATGTCGCCTCTCTCTTTACATAAAATTAACTTTTGATTAAATTGCCAAATCTAGCAACTCTGTAGATAATATACAGTCAAAAACAAACAAGACAACCCATAGTCCCTCCACCCAGATATAACCACAGTTAACATTCCTTTTTTTTTTTTTTTTTTTTTTTTTTAAAGATTTTATTTATTTATTTATTTGACAGAGAGAGAGATCACAAGTAGGCGGAGAGTCAGGCAGAGAGAGAGAGAGAGAAGCAGGCTCCCGCTGAGCAAAGAGCCCGATGTGGGGCTCGATCCCAGGACCCTGAGATCATGACCTGAGCCGAAGGCAGCGGCTTAATCCACTGAGCCACCCAGGCGCCCCCCTTTTTTTTTTTTTTAATAAAAATAGGATTGTGGTACATAGTTTTATAAACTACTTTTTTAAAAGATTTTATTTATTTATTTGAGGGAGAATGAGTGAGAGAGAGCATGAGAGAGGAGAAGGTCAGAGGGAGAAGCAGACTCCCCAAGGAGCTGGGAGCCCGATGCGGGACTCCATCCTGGAAGTCTGGGATCATGACCTGAGCCGAAGGCAGTTGCTCAACCAACTGAGCCACCCAGGTGCCCTATAAACTATTTTTTAAAAGATTTTATTTATTTATTGGATAGACAGAGATCACAAGTAGGCAGAGAGGCAGGAAGCAGGCTCCCCGCTGAGCAGAGAGACCTATGCGAGGCTGGATCCCAGGACCCTGGAATCATGACCTGAGTTGAAAGCAGAGGCTTTAACCCACTGAGCCACCCAGGAGCCCCTAAACTATTATTTTTATTAAACAGTATATTGTGAACAATTTTCTGTATCATTACATTTTCCTCATTAGCACCTTTTTAAATTATTACAGAATTTGAAAAGAGCAACCTTTTACTGAGGTACTATGTTATGCATATCATTTACATTATCTCAATCTTCAAAATGAACCCCCTCCATTTACCATGAAAAAGCTCAGATTGGCAGGAAAATGTTAGGAGGGGTTGTTGCCAAGGGCTGGGAGAGACTGGGTACCTAAGTGACAGACCCACATCTACCTAACTCAGAACTATGAATTTTGACCACCAAGATGTTCCCCTGTAAAAACGGACCTCCATGCTTTATACTAATCTCTAACTTCTGGGCAATTTATTTCTAATTCTTCTATATCATCAAAACAGTGCTATGATGGATATCCCTACAGCTAAACCTTTGTGATCACTTCCCTCCTGACTAGAGATTTTCCTGATTGCTCTAAGCAAATTACCTCCAAAACCATATGCAGTGAAAGAACTTTTTTATTTTCAATCCATCATGGACTGGTATTTTTGTGAAGTTCTATGAAAATTTAGAAAAATGCATATAAAATATAAGTCCCAGATAGTTAAAGTAGCCAATTTTACATTTTGTATATCTTTCTTTTTTAATATTTTGTATCCTTCGCTTTTTTTTTTTAACGATTTTATTTATCTATTTTTTTTTAAAAGATTTTATTTATTTATTTGACAGAGAGAGATCACAGTAGGAGAGAGGAAGGGAAGAGATCACAGAGAGAGGAAGGGAAGCAGGCCCCCTGCTGAGCAGAGAGCCCGATGTGGGCCAGGACCCTGAGATCATGACCTGAGCCGAAGGCAGCGGCTTAACCCATTGAGCCACCCAGGCGCCCCAAAAGATTTTATTTATCTATTTGAGAGATAGAGATCACAAGTAGGCAGAAAGTCAGGCAGAGATAAAGGAAGAAGCAGGCTTCCTGTTGAGCAGACAGCCCGACACGGGGCTCGATCCCAGGACCCTGGGATCATGACCTGAGCCGAAGGCAGAGGCTTTAACCCACTAAGCCACCCAGGCACCCCTACATTATATGTATCTTACCACATTAAACACACGTGCGCGCACATGAGCGCCCATGAGGTGCCTAGCTGGTTTAGTCAGTAGAACATGTGACTCCTGATTTCAGGGTTATGAGTTTGAGTTCCACATTGGGTGTAGAGACTATTTAAAAATGAAATCTTTATTATTTTTTTTAAATTTCATTTATTTATTTGATAGAGACACAGCAAGAGAGGGAACACAAGCAGGGAAAGTGGGAGAGGAAGAGGGAGAAGTAGGCTCCCCGCTCAGCAGGGAGCCAGATGCAGCTCTATCCCAAGACCAGCCCCCTGCCACCAGAATCATGACCTGAGCAAAGTCAGATGTATAATGACTGAGCCACCCAGATCCCCCAAAATAAAATCTTAAAAAAAAAAAAAAATACAAGCCCCATTTGAAAAATCAGTATATTCAAAAGATTTCGGCCAAATTGCTATAAAAGCTTCTAAATGCTTACTCTTGATTTCTGTACTTACAGTGCAGAGGACCAGACAGCAGTCTGGGGACAGAAGCTGGGATGCAGACTGCACTCTGAGCTGTACCTCTACTACATTTTACTGCAGTTCTCTGTACCGGGCTTCTTCCCTTCCTAGACTTCAAGTCCTGCCCCAATCTGGTTCTCTACTGAGTGCGCTGGCTCAGTGCCAGAGCAGCTTGCAGACCCTGTGGACTGAAGAATTCAAGTTAACATCTCCAGCCTCAGCTGCCAGAGAGGCTACTCACCATTTGGAACCAGAAGGAGGCTTTTCACGATGCTTCTGAGAGGGCCAAGACTGATCTGATTGGTGGTGGCAAACTCAGAGAGCTGAGACAGAAACCTTTCCACCTGAAGAAAGGAAACAAACCCAGCCTTCACTTGCTTAGCATCTCAGGGCTGCAGACCCACATTCAGAACTCTCCCTATCATAAGGTACTTTACCTCTTTTGGCTCAGTTAGGAAGTGGAAAAGCACTTCTGTCAAGGCCGAGAACTGCTATGAAGAAAATGACAGAACATCAGTAACATTCTACTCCTGGGTCAATGTTCCCACATTCCATCCAACTACAGACCCTTAAGAGAGAGTATTGATACCTGTCTGATCATCTTAAAGTTCAAATATTCAAAACACCCACTATCCAGTGTCAATATATCAGTGCTACTATACTATCTGAAAAACTTGTGTATTTTATTGGAACACTTGGGAGATATACACCGAGACTGTGAGTATATGCACACATATGCATATATACATCTCAAGGGTCCAAGTACACGTGTGTGTACACACACACACACACACACACACACACACAACCTGAAAGGGAGATCACTGGAAGATTAATAGTAGTTGCTTTTTTCTTTTTGTTTCTATTTCCACATATTTATTATTCAAGCACAAGCCAATCCAAATAATGTGATTTCTTCTTTTTCCACCCCACACAAATGTTAACATACTATACAAGCTTTTTCTCTACCTGGACTTTTTTTTTTAAAAGACTTTATTTCTTTATTTGACACAGAGAGAGATCACAAACAGAGAGGCAGGCAAAGAGAGAAGGAGAAGCAGGCTCCCCACTGAGCAGAGAGCCCGATGCGGGGCTCGATTCCAGGACCCTGAGATCATGACCTGAGCTGAAGGCAGAGGCTTAACCCACTGAACCACCCAGGTGCCCCTCTATCTTGTCTTTTAAAGCAGTTATTTCTGTGTAGTGAGATTTTAGGTGATTTATTTTCTTCTGTCTATCCATATTTTCTGGGTTTCTTCCCCAACAAACGTCTTATTATGTATATGACAAAACAGTAAAGTTATACTTTTATCTACTATCCTAGAACAGTTTATTCTTTAAGATTTTATTATTTTTAACAGTTTGTTTTCATTTTTTTAGTAATAAAATAAAATTACTCTCCCTGACACCCCCCCCAACTCAGTCCCACTGCCCACAGGTAGTTACTGCTAACACCTCTGGCTTTCCCAGAATTGAATTTGAATTTAATTTCTTTTAAATAGAAATGAGATGATGATAGTGAACCTGTACCCTGCACCTTGCCTTTTTTCATCCAATTTTATCTTAGAGATTCATCTGGTCAGTAAATACAATTCTACCCAGTTTTTTTTGTTGTTGGTTTTTTTTGTTTTTAAGATTTTACTTATTTGGGGCCCCTGGGTGGCTGAGTGGGTTAAAACCTCTGCCTTCGGCTGGAATCCAGCCCTACATCAGGCTCTCTGCTTAGCAGGGAGCCTGCTTCCCTTCCCCTCTCTGCCGCTCTCTCTGCCTACTTGTGATCTCTGTCTGCCAAATAAATAAATAAAATCCTTTAAAAAAAAAAAAAAAGATTTTATTTATTTGTCAGAGAGAGAGAAAGAGCACACCCAAAGAGCGGGCTAAGCAAGGAGCCTGATGCAGGACTCAATCCCAGGACCCTGGTAATCATGATCCTGGGATCATGACTTGAGCCAAAGGCAGGCACTTAACCAACTGAGTCATCCAGGCATTCCTCTACGCAGTTTTATTTTGTTGTTGTTGTTGTTTTAAGTAATTTCTACACCCAATTTGGGGCTCGAACTAACAGCCCTGAGATCAAGAGTGGCATGCTCCTTCAACCCAGCCAACCAGGTACCTCTCCAGCCAATTCTTTTAACAAATGCACAGCATTCAACTATATAGATTTAGCGTGTGTGCCTACTCTGTTGTTATTCTAAATAATACTGCAATGAATATCCTCCCAAATATTTCTTTGTGACATGTCTATACATTTTTTTTTAAAGATTTTTTTTATTTATTTGAGAGCGAGAGCAAGAATGGGAGAGAGAGAGCATTAGAGGGGAGCGGTCAGAGGGACAGAAGCAGGATCCCCTTCTAGCAGGGAGCCTGATGCAGGACTCAATCCCAAGGATTCCAGGTTAGTGACCTGAACTGAAAGCAGTTGCTTAACCAACTGAGCCACCCAGGTGCCCTAAAACACATTTTTAAAATGTATCTTAGGTGAAATGATATATGCATTTTAAAATCTGAGAAAATGTTGCCAAACTGTCCTGCAAAGAAGTTGCATGGATTTATACTCATACCTGCCAATGGCACAGAAGCGTCTACTCCCTCAAACTTAATGGATATTCCCTGGAAAAACTTTAACCAAGGCTGAACCAGGGGTTGTCTTTCTGCAGCACTTATGATACTGGGTATTAGCCTTGCATAGCTGCTGATTCTATATAGTAAAAACAAGAAAAGTCAGGGACTAGTTACACACTGTGTCTTCAGACTATGAGTTTTCCTTTATTTCCCCCTGCAATCTATGGACTGTCAGATCTTTGGCTAACTGTATTTTCTTTTTTAAAAGATTTTATTTATTTATTTGATAGAGAAATCACAAGTAGGGAGAGCAGTGGGAAGAGAGAGAGGGGGAAGCAGACTCCCCGCTGAGCAGAGAGTCCAATGCGGGCTTGATCCCAGAATTCTGGGATCATGACCTGAGCCAAAAGCAGAGGCTTAACCCACTGAGCCACCCAGGCGCCCCAGGCTAACTCTATTTTTTGTGTCATCCTGGGCCTTTTACAAAATGGAGCAGCCGGGATGCCTGAGTGGCTTAGGGATGCCTGAGTGGCTTAGTCGTTAAGGGTCTGCCTTTGGCTCAAGTCATGATCTCAGGGTCCAGGAATTGAGTCCTGCACAGACTCTCTGCTCAGTGTGGAGCCTGCCTCTCCCTCTGCCCTTCCCCCTGCTTGTGTACATTCTGTCTCTCTCAAATAAATAAATAAAATCTTAAAAAAAGAAAAATGGAGCAACTGAGAAGCCTTCCAGTGGCTTTTCCATTTCCAGACCTCAGCCTAGCATTCAGGCTCAATCTCCCTCCCTGTGAGGCCTCAACCTAATCTGGTCTGCAGGACCTGCTGAGCCTCATCTCTACTTTTCCCCCATCCCTATCTCCACTTTCCCAGAACCTCCTTTATCCTTCAGTGTCCTGCTGTCAGGATACCACCACCCTCCTAACAAGAAAGTGACCTACCCAGATTCTTAACTTCTGAGGCTCCCTCTTGGAACCTTGCCTAAGGGCACTTAGAACTTTAAATCTTGATAAGAAACACAGACTTGTCTTAGCAGAGAGTGCTCTATGTACCTGCCTTAGAATGCTCACAGAGCCTTAGTTATCAGAGTGTGCAGTTAAGCATTTGTTGAATAAATCTTCCCTAAACACCTTTCCCATTCTTTGCCTTTGTATCTGCATAGCTGTCTCCTTCTGGAATGCTCACCTGCTCATCATCATCCATGAAATCAAATCTTAACTATTCTTACCAGTAAATATATGGAAAGATGTGCAAGATCATTCTAGAGGAGAAATGCAAATCAGCAAAATAAGGAAATACCCCTTTTTAACTTATCAGATCTTCAAAAATATAAATTTGATAAAACCCATGCTGGTCAAAGTACCAGGAAACAGACATGCTTGCACTGTCGATGAGAGGATTAAACTGGGACTTTTCCAGAGGGCAATTTGATAGTCCTATCTAATTTTTTTTAAAGATTTTATTTATTTATTTGACAGAGAGAGATCATAAGTAGGCAGAGATGTAGGCAGAGAGAGAGGAAGGGAAGCAGGCCCCTTGCTGAGCAGAGTCCCATGTGGGACTCGATCCCAGGACCCTGAGATCATGACCTGAGCCAAAGGCAGCGGCTTAACCCACTGAGCCACCCAGGCGCCCCATTCCTATCTAATTTTTAAATGCTCCTATCTCTTGACCTAGTAATTCCATTGCAGGAAGTATACCCTTCAGATATGTTCCAAAAAGTAAACCCAGACACATTTACACAAAGCAATTCACTGACAGCATTGTTTATAAAAACAAAAAACTGAAAGCAACTTAAGTGTCTATTAATATAGAGCGGGTAAAATAAATTATGATAGATCCATTTCAAGGAATTTCACACAATCCCTTCTGTGTAAAAGAAGATTTTAACAGATACCCATATATATAAAGGCAGATGCAGGGTTTTTTCCTACAAAGATACAAAAGAAACTATTAAAATGACTTTCTGCAGACAAGAGAAATAGGTATTCTATTTTAATCTTATACCTTTGGGGGCGCCTGCGTGGCTCAGGTCATGATCCCAGAGTGCTGGGATGGAGCACCGCTTCAGCCTCAATGCTCAGTGGGAAGCGTTTCTCCCTTTCCCTCTGCCCCCAGGCTTGTGCTAGCTCTCTCACTCTCTATCTCAAATAAATAGAATCTTAAAAAAAAAATTTGTACCAGGGTGCCTGGGTGGCTCAGTTGGTTAAGCAACTGCCTTCAGCTCAGGTCATGATCCTGGAGTCCTGGGATCGAGCCCCGCATCGGGCTCCCTGCTTGGCAGGGAGTCTGCTTCTCCTGCTGACCTCTCACCTTTCATGCTCTCTCTCTCAAATAAATAAATAAAATCTTAAAAAAAAAAAAATTTATACCTTTGAATACTGCTTGAATTTTCTAACTGTATGTGTTGCTTTCATTTATAGCTAGGTGAGAAGACCATAGACCATTTGTTTTCTTCTTCATATTTTTCTGAATTTCCTCTCTTATAACCATTCTAAAAATTATTTTTTTAATCCTATTCTCAAAAATGTTCATTACATAGGACAGGCCACAGGCATCAGAGAACACATCTAGCTGCACTTAGTACTGTGCTGGATCTCTGTTTTCTGACCTGACCTAGCAGATCACAACTTCCCCAGCATAAAAGGCTGTGTCCATCATGCCTTTGCAAACCCCACTGGGTTCAATGGCTTTCTGGTATAGAGTAGGCATTCCGAAAAATATCCACTGAGCGGCAATAAATGTTGATACCCACATTGACACAATGATTCTTTTTCTCCCAGATGCCTAGGCCTCAAACTTCAAAATAAACTCAGCCAATAGAGTGGGTACTTGGAAAAATCTGATCATCCAAAAAGGCAGGGGAAAGACTCCAGCTCATCAGGAAAAAGCTCTGTGTGTTAAAAACGAAGGTAAAGGGGCAGCTGGCTGGCTCAGTGTTAAAAGCGTGCAACTCCTGATACCAGGGTTTTGAGTCTGAGCTCCCCACCCCCAGCACTGGGTGTGGAGAAACACAAAGAAAAAACAAAGAAAAGAACACATCACTCACTCACACACACACACCCTGCCGCCCAAAACTTAAAAAAGAAAAAAAAAAGTAAGGACCTAGAATGTTTTTTTTTTTTTTAAACAGGTTTTAAGTCCAATGTGGTGCCCCATACAGCCCTAACTCATAACCCTGAGATCAAGACCTGACCTAACACCAACAGTCAGACACCTAATCTACTGAGTCACCCAGGCACCCCTGGAGTGTGTTTTAAAGTTAGAATATAGGGGCTGCCTGGGTGACTCAGTGGGTTAAGCCTCTGCCCCTGGCTCAGGTTATGGTCTCAGGATCCTGGAATCAAGCCCTGCATCTGGCTCTCTGCTCAGCAGGAAGCCTGCTTCCCACCGCACCTCCCCCCTCTACCTACTTGTGATCTGTCCGTCCGTCAAATAAATAAATAAAATCTTTAAAAAAAAAAAAAAAGTTAGAATATAAGGGCAAGCTCTGATTTTAAAAGAATGTGGTTTATATTTTTTCTATAAATACCAAGTTGGAGGTAAACTTAGGAAACCTACCATCCTGCAGCTTCAAAAAAGGTTTTTAGCAGCAGAATCTTTTTTATTCTCCAAACGGAAACCTTCCAGAAAATTCTGCCACATAAACAAGTGAAAGCTAAGCTACCTAGTTGGGGAGATCATCTACAAAGCTCTGTTCTGTATGTTTCATTCCCCAGAATCTAAAGTCAACATCTGGTCCTGAATTCCTGGCTCTAAAACTTCCTGGCTGCCTGACCTTAAAGAGGTAAATTTCTTTCCTGGAACCATTTTTCTTACCTGTAAAATAGGAATAATAACAGCACCTACCTTTTAGGGGTGCTACACATAAAGCACTGAAAACAGTGCCTGCCACATGGTACATGCTCAATAAGTTGAGGGCTCTTTTTGACTGCTCTGTGATTCAGTCCCCTTAATCTGTAAAATGGAGATAATAACAGTACCTATCTCCTATGGTTCTAAGGACTCAATGGCTTAGTAATATACATAAAAGCACTTAGGGGCGCCTGGGTGGCTCAGTCAGTTAAGTGTCGGCCTTCCGCTCAGGTCATGATTCTAGGGTCCTGGGATCCCGGCTCTTCGGGGAGCCTGCTTCTCCCTTTCCCTTCCCCCATTTGTTCTCTCAATCTCTGTTTCAAATAAATAAATAAAATCTTAAAAAAACATAATAAAAAAAAGGGCACTTAGAAGTGCTGTATGATAAACAGTGGCCACTAGCCACATGCAGCTATTAAATACTTGAAAAAGGTTAGTCTTGGGGCGCCTGGGTGGCTCAGTGGGTTAAAGCCTCTGCCTTCGGCTCAGGTCATGATCTCAGGGTCTTGGGATGGAGCCCCACATCAGGCTCTCTGCTCAGCGGGGAGTCTGTTTCCTCCTCTCTCAGCCTGCCTCTCTGCCTACTTGTGATCTGTCAAATAAATAAATAAAATCTTAAAAAAAAAAAAAGAAGAAGAAGAAGAAGAAGAAAAAGGCTAGTCTAATTTGAGATGTAAAGTGCACACCAGAATCAGAAAAATGAGTATCAAAGCACCTGGGTGGCTCAGTGGTTAAAAGTCTCTGCCTTCCCCTCAGGTCCTGATCCCAGAGCCCTAGGACGCTGCATAGGGCTCTCTGCTCAGCGGGGAGCCTGCTTTCCCCTCTCTGCCTACTTGTGACCTGTCAAATAAATAAATAAAATCTTTAAAAAAAAAATAGTATCAAAAAGTAAAATATCTCATCGGGCTCTCTGCTCAGCAGGGAGCCTGCTTCCTTCTCTCTCTCTCTCTGCCTGCCTCTCAGTGTACTTGTAATTTCTCTCTGTCAAATAAATAAATAAAATCTTAAAAAAAAAAAAAAAAAAAAGTAAAATATCTCATTGACATTTTTATATGGATTACATGTTAAAATAATAATATTCTGATTAAATATTATTAAAAAAAATTTTTAAGATTTTATTTATTTATTTGACAAGAGAGAGACACAATGAGAGAGGGAAACAAGCAGGGGGAGTGGGAGAGGGAGAAGCAGGCTTCCTGTGCAGGAAGCCCGATGCGGGGCTCAATCCTAGGACCCTGAGATCATGACCTGAGCTCAAGGCAGATGCTTAACAACTCAGCCACCCAGGTGCCCCTAAAAAAACATTTGTTTCATTTTTACTTTGTTTAAAAAGATTTTTAGTTTATTTATTAGAGAGAGAGCAGGAATGGAGAGAGAGGCAGAGGGAGAAGCCGACTCCCTATTCTAGCTCCCTAGGGAGTCTGACAACTTGGGGACTCAATCCCAGGACCCTGAGATCAGACGCTCAACAGACCGAGCCACTCCAGCACCCCCTTTATTTATTTACTTTTCATTTTTACTTACTTATTTTTAATTTTATCTATTTGAGAAACAGAAAGCACACACAAGCAGGAGTGGGAGAGGGAAAGAGAGAAGCAGACTCCCCTTCCAGGGAGCTCAATGCAGGACTCAATCCCAGGACCCTGAGATCCTGACCTGAGTGGAAGACAGATCCTTAACTGACTGAGCCACCCAGGTGCCCTATATTTTTTACTTTTTAAAGATGTTATTTTCAAGTAAGTAATTTCTACACTCAAGGTGGGATTTGAACTCACAATCCCGAAATCAAGGGTCACAGCCCTGCAACTCTTTTTAATTTTTAAATGTGACTACCAGAAATGTAAAATTAGATATGTGGCTTACGATTTATGTTGGACAAAGGGGTTTTAGAGTATGTCTGGCATTATAATTTGTGTTACTTTATGAGAAAACAGCAAGCTGTGAGGGATGTTGAGTTGAAGGAGAGAGACCCCCACCTCCTTGGAAATTACAACCCAGTGGGGGAAACAGATGTACCTTTACAATGGTGGTGAGAAGTGTCATTTTAACCTATTTAGTTTGGCCGCCGTGGTGCTTTGAACAGGGCATGTCAACCGGCAGAGGAGCAGGAAGTTGGCTGGCTGGCATCTGCTGCCTCAACAAGCAAAAACAGCTTTTCCAGCTCCACTACTACCAAGGGGTAGTAATTTAGAGTAATGTCGCTTTTTTTCTTTGAGGACTGTCAGATAGTCCCCCTAATCGGAGCCTCAGGCCATTACCCAACCCTGTATGTGACCACGGATTAACTGCCCCCCCCAGGCTCCCCTGACCCCCGCTGGATGCCAAGACCCCCCTCAGTCTCCCTCACCGGCCTCCCTACTGAACATCGCAGTCCCTCCCTGGCCCACCAAATTCCTCAGCTCCCCAAACTCGCACTATTATCTCAGTTCCCCAAACTCCCTTCAGCCTTATCAAGACGCCCCTCAGTTCCTCCGCTAAAACCCCACATAGTCTCCTCGTTCCCAGGACTCCCGGAAGTCCCACCTCTGAGCGCCCCCCACACACACACACACCCCTGCCTCGGGCCCCCTCAGCTTGCCCCGTAGGCCTCTAGAGATTCCTCGGCCTCCCAAACTCGCCTCGGCTCCCGGATAACCCCCTTAGCCTGTCCCTGAATCTCCCTCTGGCCACACGGCACACCGGACGCCCCCCTGCCTAGCCCGTCCCACTCTCCTCGCCCCCAGGCGGCCCTCGGCCCATACCCCTCCCCTCCCTCAGCCCTCGGGACCCACGCCGGCCCGCGCCCCGGCCGCCCGACCCACCTGCGCGCCCAGCTGATTCAGCTGCTGCATGTCGCCGCCCACGGCCTCGGGCACGGGGTCCTCCGTGCAGTGCAGCCGGCCCATGGCGTCCGCCCGACCCCGCAGGGCCCGCCGCCTCTCTGCTTCCTCGTCGCGGCCGCCTGCCTCGCCGCACTTCCGCAGCCGCACTTTCGCCACAGCTGCAGCCGCCGCCGCCGCGCTCCTCCCCCGGGCGGGGCGGGGCGCCCTCACCGAGCGCCCTCGCGGAGCCGCGGACGCGCGCGGGCCCCGGTGGGGCGGGACGGCCTCGCGGACACGCGCCGATGCGGGACAGGCGCGGACCGCGGGGCGGGGCGGGGCGGGACGGAATGCACTTGCAGCGCCACAGACGCGCGCGCCCCTGCGACCGCTGGAGAGCCCGGAGAAGCCGAGCTGCAGAACGTGGGATTCCTGAGGGGATCTCCCTCTGCCAGAACCCAACACAGAGCTTGGCCTCCCTGAACCCCCTGAACCCCGGTTTCACTCTCCGTAAAATGAACCCAGGGATAGCTGCTTAACTGAGTAATCCTCCCAAAACGTTTATAGAGTGTGGCCTGACCCACAGGAGGTCCTCCATCAGTGGCTACCAGCTATTAACATAGTTCTGATACATTCAGCAGATACTTGTTGCACGCCTACTCTGCCAGGCCCAGGAGATAGAGAAGTGAACGATGCAGGCCCTGTGTCCCCCCCCCCAGGACAGTTTAACATCAGAGCAGAGCGGTAACTACTCAAACTTGGGCTTGCACCAGAATCTCCTGGAGGACTTGCTGTAATGCAGATGGCTGGGCTCCACCCCCAGAGTATCTGATACAGAAAGGTCTAGGGTAGAGCCTGAGAATTTACATTTCCAACAAGATCCTAGGGACCACACTTTGAGAACCCCTGGAGTGGAGTAAAGTGTCCCCAAGAAGTGCAAGGACTGATCTTGCCAGGGAGGGTGGTGCTCAGGTCCATGAAGGGAGATGACTAAGATAGTGTTGATCACTTTAACCTGAAACACTTGAACCCCTATGTTGTCTCTTCCCAAGGACCTCTCACAGCCAGGGGTAACTATTACCCTGATCCCTAATGAACAGATGAGAAAACTGAGAGGTGCTCCCTGGAATCTAGTACATGACCCCCAAATCCAAGAGCTTCTTCACTGACCCCTGCACTCAGCCTTGAAAGTTGGGAGGGGAAGGGTAGAAACATGGAGTGCGGGCTTTCTTCTCCAACCTTCACTAAAAATCCATCTGGAAGGGTATGAACAAAATGTCTTCGACCTAGAGGCCAAGTGCCTTCCCTTTAGTGATTATTTCATTCATGCACTCATTCAACAGATAATATCAAGTGTCTACCAGAGAGTGGATACCAGGACAGGCATTGGACACCGCAGTGACAACTGATGCAGTGCCTGGGCCCGGAGAAGTCAGAGTTTAGTCAGGATAGCAGATGTGTGAAAGACGCTTGTGAAATTCATACGTGTGTGTGAAATTATTAACTGATGACAAGAAGTACAGAGTGCTTTGAAAATGCATGCAGCACACTTCTCCAAGTCCAAGGTATCTGGAAGAGAGTAAACCTTCAAGTTACTGACAGTGACTGAATTCAGGCCCCTTGACACACCATCCAGGAATTTTTATTTTAAAATATTTTCAACCTTTTAAGAAAGATTCCTGCTGGGGCATTGTGTTTCTTTATTTATATCTTTAAATGATAAATTACCTTTGTTGAGATATAATTTAAATGAGATGCACTCCTTCTAAGTGTGTTTCTTTTTTTTTTTTTAAGATTTTTTTTTAAGATTTTATTTATTTATTTGACAGAGAGAGATCACAAGTAGGCAGAGAGGCAGGCAGAGAGAGAGGGGAGGAAGCAGGCTCCCTGCTGAGCAGAGAGCCCAACGCAGTTCAATCCCAGAACCCTGGGATTATGACCCAAGTCTAAAGCAGAGGTTTTAACCCACTGAGCCGCCCAGGCACCCCTTTAAATTATTTTTAACTTAAAAAAAACTCCTTTAAAAAAATTTCTTGGGGGGCGCCTGGGCGGCTCAGTGGGTTAAAGCCTCGGCCTTCAGCTCAGGTCATGATCCCAGGGTCCTGGGAATGAGCCCCATATGGGGCTCTCTGCTCAGCAGGAAGCCTGCTTCCACCTCTCTCTCTCTCTCTCTCTCTCTCTGCCTGCCTCTCTGCCTACTTGTGATCTCTGTCAAATAAATAGATAAAATCTTTTAAAAATAAATAAATAAATAATGAAATAAAAATTTCTTGGAGCACCTGGGTGGCTCAGTGGGTTAAGCCTCTGCCTTTGGCTGAGATCATGATCCCAGGATCCTGAAATTGGGCTGGCTCTCTGCTCAGCAGGGAGTCTGCTTCCCCCTCTCTCTCTGCCTGCCTACTTGTGATCTCTCTGTCAAATAAGTAAAATTTTAAAAAAGGAGAGAGAGAGAGAGAGAGAGGGAGAGAAAAGAAAGAACTACTTTTCTGTTCAAAAAAAAAATTCCTTGAGGAAACCACTGGATTTTCCTTCCTCTTTGCTCCCATAGTACTGGTGCTGAAGCACACAATAAATATTTGTGGAACTGAATTGGTCCATGTGGCAGAAAAGAGGGAAAGAGAAAGAAATTGACTAGAAGCTGCTGTCCAACACAGTAGTAACATAGCAACTATCTAGCCTTCTAGTTTTCTTCCATGTGACAGGTCCTTGGGGCTTCTGTGATTTGTTTTGTTTTGGCATATTCAGGGCTTTCCTCCTTCCCCAACCTATTTAATCTCTGATAGAGTGTGGTCCTTGAAGGACATGGACACCATCTGGGAATTTGTTAGAAATGTAGAGTACGTGTACCACCCACCCACCCAGACCTGCTGATTCAGGATCTGCATTTTTAACAAGGTGATTTGAAGTGTATAATAACAACCATTTTTAGATGCTCACCATGTGCTCAGTTTTATCTGAAGCTTCCAAACAGACAACAGGTATAATGATAATACTTGGCACCGTCTACCTATTGTTGCTTATATTATTTCTGTTTTAATGTTTATCACATTGTGTTATTGCTGTCATTTGCACATCTGTCTCTCTCACTTACTAATAATGTTGTCTTGGGCAAATTACTTAGCTTTTTGTGCCTCCATTTCTTTTTTCATTTGTAAAAACGGAGACAATAATAGAACCCACTTGAAAGGATGAAATGAGACAAGGCTCATAAACCACTTAGCACAGCAACTGGCCCATGGTCAGTGCTCAATAAATGCTTATTATTATTCCAATTTTTCATTCTTATAGAAAGAATATGGCAATAAGCATCCCTGTACGCATTTCCCCCCCTACATCCGATTATTTCTTTATGAAATTATTTCTTTTTTTTCTTTTTTTTTTTTTTAGATTTTATTTATTTATTTGACAGAGAGAAATCACAAGTAGTCGGAGAGGCAGGCAGAGATAGAGAGAGAAGCAGGCTCCCTGCTGAGCAGAGAGCCCGATGTGGGACTCGATCCCAGGACCCTGAGATCATGACCAGAGC
>NC_081563.1:115206885-115275624 GCF_022355385.1 Mustela nigripes
GAGAGAAGCAGGCTCCCTGCTGAGCAGAGAGCCCGATGTGGGACTCGATCCCAGGACCCTGAGATCATGACCTGAGCCGAAGGCAGCGGCTTAACCCACTGAGCCACCCAGGCGCCCCTGAAATTATTTCTTTATGAAAATTATTTCTTTATGAAATTCCTAGAAGGGTTAAGGAATGTTATGTTCAGACTATTTGGCTTATAAATTGTAATAGAATGGCCAACCTTCCTAACTAGGGACCATGACTGATCTCTCAGAAAACAACCAGAAATTAGCATTTCACCCTGAAGAGAGGGTCTGGTGGCAGGTTCATTTCCCCGGATGAGGCTCTTAAGAATAACCCTGCTCTCCTTCCAAACCAGCACTCCTCAACCTCGAGGACAATCCCAAGTCCTCTAAAAGAAACCTCAAAATCTCAGGCAACCCCATTCTTGGCTTCAACTATCAATGCTATGCAAACATTTTTCTAAGACCCTGCATACTATTCTACTGAGTGAAAGTATAATGCCTGTAACCCATCCTCATGGTTGCCTACTGAAGTCTCTACAGTTTTTCAATTTTATTAAGAACTTAGCAGTTAACAAAAACAATAGGTTAAAAAACAGTCTTCCCAATGTTTTTCTTCACAGTCCATTCTACGATGAAGGAAGGAGCGGTGATTACTCTTAATGCGATAACTTTGTCGCAGGAAATGCAGACCTGGGGCCAGGCCTCCTTTCTAGAGAACCCCCGCCCCCAGCAGCTCCCATTTCAGCCTTAATGAGGGACCTTGCTCCCTTCATTCACTTTAAAATGTCCCTGTGGAGGGCAAAGGAGGCCCCCCTTCCCCCACCCCTGCAAGTGAAAGGAGCTCATTAAGAAGTCCTTTCTCAAGCACGAGGATTCCCGCTGGGAATTTCACGAAGGGGTCAGGATCTTCCCCGGAGAAAGGTTGACCCTTCATGCTCTGAAATGCCAAAAAGCATTTAAAAAAATTCAGTGTTTAATTTTGAGATAATTGTAGATTCGTGTACAGTTGTAAGAAATAATAGATACCTCGATATACAGATCTCATCTTGCAAAGCGAGGTACTGACATAGATGATATACTGAGATTGAGATGAGATGCAGAACGTTTCCATCAACACCCCCCCCCAGGATCCGGTGTGTTGCCCCAGGGCATTATAACAGAAGCAATAGATTCCAGATCCTCCTCCCACCAAACATGGGGGTGTGGGGGGGTGGATAATACTATGAACATTTTCGTGTTTCCATTTATTATTACCCTCATCATACCTACAATACTAGCTCCTTTGTTATAAAAGCACATAGATAAAGGCAAAATTACACTTGGCCTACACTTTTCAAAATACCTATGTCATAAAAGTCATCAACAAAAGAAGGCTGGGGAATTGTTCCAGATTAAAAGAAACTAAGACAAGATAACTAAATGCAGTGTATGGTCTTGGTTGGAGGTAAGCAATTGCCGTAGAATATATTACTGGCACAACAACATGAATATGCTTAACACTACTGAATTGTATGCTTGGAAATGGTTAAGACAGTAAATATTATGTTATGTGGGTTTTATTTTTTTTTAACCACAATTTTTTAAAAGATTTTATTTATTTATTTGATAGACAGAGATCACAAGTAGACAGAGAGGCAGGCAGAGAGAGAGGAGGAAGCAGGCTCCCCACTGAGCAGAGAGCCCGATGTGGGGCTTGATTCCAGGATCCTGAGATCATGACCTGAGCCAAGGGCAGAGGCTTTAACCCACTGAGCCACCGAGGCGCCTCTTTAACCTAAATTTTTTAAAAGGACATTATTGGGGCAATTTTTTAAAAAAAGATTTTATTTATTTATTTGAGAGAGCGAGAGAGAGTGTAAGATGAATGGGGAGAGGCAGAGGGAGAGAGAGCAGCAGACTCTCCTGCCAAGCAGGACTTGATCCCAGGAACCCAGGATCACAACTTGAGCCAAAGGCAGATGCTCAACTGACTGAGCCGCTCAGGTACCCCATTATTGGGACAGTTGATGAAATTTAAACATGACTGTAAACTAGATAATAATATTGTATCAATGTTCACTTTCCTGAATTTGATCATTGTACTTTGCTTATGTGGGAGAATGTCTTTGTTCTTTAGAATTACATGCTGGAAGTATTTAAGGTAAAGGGGGATAAAATAGTTCAAGAAAAAAAAAAAGAGGCGGTAAATAGCACAAACATGCAAACATGGTGAAGGTTAACAGTTACTGACTCTGGGTAGAGTATACGGGTTTTTTTTTGCAACTCTTTCGTAAATTTGAGTTTACTTACATATTTTTAAAGGGGTCAAAAGAAGTTAAATGATCTTTATTCCCATCCTGTCACAAGGGAAATCAATTTCTATTTTAATATATCTGAGTACTAACTCCAGAAGTACTGGGCATTTACATGCATTTTTCTTCCTTAATCCTCTCAGTAAGCCCCCCAGGAGGTCTTAACGCTTATCCTTGTTTTTTTGTGGGAGGGGGGGTTGGAGCAGATAGAGGAAAGGTTCTATTTGAGGTCGCACACTGGTTAGGAGCCAGAGTGAGATTGGAACTTCTTAAGTACGCTCTCTGGATCGTTCTAGAGTAGCCTACACTTCTTCTCTGTTAACATTTTTGCTTCGAACCATGGACTTCTGTATGCATCAACATTTAGCTTCTTGCCTTTTCACATACACAGGTATCCATGTATACAGGTATCTTATGAATGGCGTTACTGGGTCTTAGAATGGAATTGCCGGGTTGGTACCTTTCGTTTGTGTAGGAGCTGCCAAATTGCCCACGACGTCAACCCTGTGGATATTCATGCAACATGTCTTTACTGAGCATCATGCTGGGTGCTGGGACAGAGCAGTGAACTGGACAAAAACTCCCCTATTGGGAGGCTGCTACCGGCTGAAGAAATGAGCCACTTAAAGTAGGAAGATTAAAAAAAAAAAATCAGGATCAGATAGGGTGCAAACTCACCAACATATGGAGCAGTGGAGAGATTATTGATTGGTTTTCAAATTGGCTCTGAGTTTGCTGGAAGCTATGGGGAGAGGAGTCAATTCCTCTTTTAATTTTCTATCCTGTATCTGCACATTCATGTAAACAGCCCTCTGTTGGACTCCTAGGAGAATCCTAATTCTCTGATTTTTCTATGGGAGGCAGTGAAGCACTTGATTAGGTGTTCAAAAATCTCCCTCAATCTCAAGATTTTTCTTTGACAAACTCTGGAAGTGGAATTCCTAAGGTAGAGGTTAAACCTTTCGAAGATTCTCGGTCTAAGCTCCAATGGACTTTTAAACTGCCTCCTCTAGAAATTTGTTTTTTAAAGGGCCCTTTGGGCCGTCCCCAGTTTTGAGGGTGGGGGCGATAATGCCTCCACCTTTGGGGAAATCTCACCCCTTATTTCAAATTCAAGGTAGGAATCTCTTTGCCTGAGAAAATGAGACCTCGGATCTCTATTGTCTGTTTTGTTTTTCTCCTCAGGACAATTATAAAATGAATGCCTGGCCTAGCCGGGCTTTAGGAGGGTCATGCAAATCGCCACAGGGTGCTGAGATGCGACCTGGGTGTAACCTGGGAGGGGCTGCCAAGGAAACTTTCTCTTCTAGACCACTTGCTTATCTACAAGGTGGAAAAGTCCATTCGGCCCTCCCGCCGTCCATACTCTTTGACCGCCTTCTAGACGCCAGGTTCTGTGCTAGGTGCTAAGACCACAGCGGTGAACAAGACAGATTACAGCTTTGCCCCCATGCAGTTCACAATCTAACGCGGCAGACACACTGGATTGGAAGAGTTGCTGAAGGGCAGTACCAAGCTAGGAAGGAGGGGGTGGTGGCGAGCAGGTTCAGTGTGGGGCAAGGTCTGGTGGGGGTAAGCCAGCTGTGGGTAGACCTGAAAAGTGAATGGAAGTTAAGCAGACTAAGTAGTCCACCTCTAACTGGCCACGGGCATCAACATAATAGTCAAGGGGGAAGCCGTGGGGTCTCAGGCTTGTTACCCTACCTTTTCTCACTACTCCCCAGGTCAGCATGTCTGAGCAACCACTTTCCCAAGCCCAGCCTGCAGGCAGGGTTATCTGCAGGCTGTATCTAAGGACTTCCTGAAGCCTGGTGGGAGAGGGACTGCCCAGAGGAGATAAGGACAGGTCTGTTTATCCCAAAACAAAAGAGAAGGCAGAGTCCAGATCCAGAGCAAATCTGGGAAGTAGAATCCTTCTCTAGCCCCTCAACAACAGTTACTATTACTGTATCCGACACTGTGTGACAAGCACTTTCCACGTGGCTTTTTTGTAACCTTCAGGAAGTTTCTGAGGCAGGTACTAAAAGGGCCAGGGAAACTTGTGGCCGGTCATTCAGGTGTCAGGGCTGAGTGCCCTAAGCCACAGGGCCTCTGTACTGTCAGCCAGGCAGCTCTCTATATCATGTGTTTCCTGTACCATTTCACCATTTCACAGGAAAAGTTAAATTTTTAGGAAGGGAGGAAAAAATTCGGAGCTTTTTTTTTTTTTTTTTTTTTTTTTAGCTAGAGCTAAGTTCCAAGCCCGTGTTCCCTGACCGACCAACAAATATTTACTGAGCACCTGTTATGAGCTAGGCCCTATTGTAGGTGGACAGTGAACAAAATACAGCAGCAGTCAAAACATAGGTGAGCTATGTAGGAGCTTACATTCTGGTCAGGCAGGAGGAATAAATGAGTAAATACATAGCACATTGGATGATGGTAAGGGAAGATGGGGAGTGCTGGAGGTGGACGGTGGACGCTTGCTCTTTGACAGGCAGGTGAGGAAAGGAATTTCTAATATAAAGTGTTTTCTGAACAAAGACCTGAAAAAAGTGAAGAAAGGAGCCATGAGAATGGGGGAAGAATTCCAGGTAGAGGGGAAAGGAACCACAGAGATTAAGGTCAGAATGTGCTTGGCAAGTCCAAGGACAAGCAGAGGTCACAGTAGTGAGAGCTGAAACAGTAGAAGGTGGGATTGGGTCAAGGTCATCGGGGCTCTTGTGGGTCATAGGAAGGACTTTGGCTTTTGCACTGAGTGAGATGGGAAACCATGGGAGGGCTTTGAACAAAGATCAGTCTGCTCTGGAAGAGGAGACAGAAGTCGTCAAGGTTGGAAGCTGGGAGCCCTGTACAAGAGTCTAGCGGAGTAAGGACAGTAGCTTGCACTGGGCACCAGCAACCAGAGGGTGGTAAGGGTCAGATTTGGGATCAGAGTTGAAGGAAAAACTGTCAGAGGTGCTGATAGATCCTGCATGAGAGAAGGGAGTGGAAAAGACACCAAGGGTTTTGGCCCCGTCCCATGCTGTACCGTCTTCCTCGTTTGATAGTGCTAGAAGCCAGTGCCCAGACTGGGGGAAAATATTTGCACAGGGTCACTCAGCAGGCTGATGGAAGAATGAGATCTGGCTGTTGACCTTCCCTTAACCATCCTACCTTCCTCAGGAGGAACCTAAGCTTCCAAAAATAAAGGAAGGCTTACCAATGTTTTATGGTTTGTCTGAAAATGAGAGAAAGATAGATAATAAGCCAGGGTTTCAAGGGAACAAACGTTTATTAAGCACCTTCTGTGGGGATAAATGTGGTCCCTGAATCAGGTAGCTCAGAGCCTAAATATATGTGTTCCAGGGAATGAGAAGTTAATTGTTTATTGGAACTCAAAGGAGGATTAGAATTTACCTGATCAGAAAGAAATACATCCCTTGGGGCACTTGGGTGGCTCAGTTGTTGAGCTTCTGCCTTTGGCTCAGGGCATGATCCCGGGGTCCCGGGGTCCTGGTCCTCAATCCTGGGATTGAGCCCCTCATCAGGCTCCCTGCCTGGAGGGAAGCCTGCTTCTTCCTCTCCCACTCCCCCTGCTTGTGTTCCCTTTTCTCACTGCCTTTCTCTGTCAAAAAAATAAAATCTAAAAAAAAAAAAAAAAATTCCTGGGGTGTCTGGATGGCTCAATGGGTTAGGCCGCTGCCTTAGGCTTGGGTCATGATCTCGGGGTCCTGGGATCGAGCCCCGCATCTGCCCCAGCATCACTGCTGAGCGGAGAGCCTGCTTCCCCCTCTCTCTCTGCCTAACTCCCTGCCTACTTGTGATCTCTCTCTGTCTGTCAAATAAATAAATAAAATCTTAAAAAAAAAAAATCTCTTTAGGCATTAGAGAGGAAGTGAGTTTTTTTTTCCTCTCCCATTAAAATAAAAGAAGGCAGGAAAAAAATGTGTACGTGGGGAGTGTGCCCCCCCCATTAAAAAACATAAAGGTCTAGAACAGGCAATCAGTTGTGGAAACAATCAGAACACTAATTATCTCTGTAGTAGTTGGGGTAGAGATTGCCTGGAAGGGACAAAAGAACTTTCCAGGGTGGTGATGATGTTCTATATCTTTTTTTTTTTTTAAGACTTGTTTGAGAGAGAGTGAGAGAGCACAAATGGAGGCAGGGGTGGGCAGAGGGAGAGGGAGAAGCAGACTCCCTGCTCAGCAGGGAGCCCAACATGGGCCTCGATCCCATGACCCTGGTATCATGACTTGAGCCAAAGGCAGACCTTTAACCAACTGAGCCGCCCTGGCACCCTGATGTTCTATATCTTGATAGGGGTTTGGATACATGAGCACGCTCGGTGTATGTGCCTATGAACTTTCAGCAAATGTACACTTAAGATTTGTTTGTGTCTTTTTTTTTTTTTAAAGATTTTATTTATTTATTTGACAGAGAGAAATCACAAGTAGTCGGAGAGGCAGGCAGAGAGAGAGAGGGAAGCAGGCTCCCTGCTGAGCAGAGAGCCCGATGCGGGACTCGATCCCAGGACCCTGAGATCATGACCTGAGCTGAAGGCAGCGGCTTAACCCACTGAGCCACCCAGCGCCCCTGTTTGTGTCTTTTATGTAGTAAATTTTACCTCAAAGACCAAAAAGTACAAATATTAAACTCTAGTTCACGATATGCATGTTGAAATGTTCAGAGGGAAGTGTACTGATGTCTTGCAATTTCCTTTGAAAGGCTTCGAAAGATCAGACGGATGGACAGACGGATGGATAGATGTATAAAATGTCAACACCAAAGTCTGGGTGGTAGGTAAGGAGGTTCCTCATAAATTCTTTCAACCTGGCTGAATGTTAGAATATTTTCCACAATAAAATGTTGGAAAATTATACAAGTAATTAATAAATTATTATGTAGTTGTCTAATACAATTGAATGTTAATTGTAAAAATTAGGAATGTATATACATACGAGGAGGAATGTAGAGGATGTTCTTGGTAACCAAGATTGTAATGGGAAAACCTATAAACCAATGAATTGTCTACTAACAAGATCAATTGTGCAATAAATTACAGCCCATTCATACTGTGAGATTCTATGCAGCAGTTACAAAGAATGGCAGAGTCATACATGTTGACATGGACATTTTGTCCATGTGGGTCGACCAAGCAAAGGACTAAACGTTACACACATGAACATAATGTGACCTCCACCCTACCTCCAGGACTTTGGGTTTGGGCATTGAGAGTAACCTGTGTGAAGGTTTCAAGAAGGCTGGAGGGTACTGGAGTAGGGGGACTATGACTCTATCACCTAAGATCCTTTAGGTAATCTGCCTGTGCCTAACAGACGAGAACTTCGGGTGGGCACCCTGGAACTTGAGAGGTGGGCAAGAGGTTTCCTGGAGGCCCCGAAGATGGAACCAGAATGGGTGCTGGGGCTTATAATGTTTAAAAGGTGAGCACGTCCTGGTTGCTGGTTGCGGTTGCTGTCACGACCACCGTCCCAGTTGATGTTTCTTCAGGGAGATCTCTAGACTTCAGTCCGTGCCAATGTGCAGGAGGACAGATGAAGGCATGTGGCATCCCTTTGCACACTCACCAGATCACATCTGGAGAAAGTAAAGCTCAGACAGGCGAGGAGGCTGTTCTCCGAGGTAGCAAGTGGCTGATGCAAGCTTTATTCAAAGAACTTCCAAAAAAGTAGAAACCCATCAAGTATGGATGAATATCTCACTGCAGGAACATGACAAGATAGGGAGGAGGGGCACCGGCTGGCTCACCATCAGATTAGTGTGTGACTCTTGATCTCAGGGTCAAGAGCTCGAGCCTCATGTTGGGGTAGAGATTACTTAAATAGATAAAAAAAAACTTAAAAAATATATATATATATGTATATGTATATACATATATATATGGAGGGATATTCAAGAGTAAGATATGCTAATGTTGTCTGTTTAAGGCTCAGGATGAGGAAAGCAATCCATAGTTTAGACCCAGGACCCAAGTCAGAAGCCAAAGAGAGATCACAGACTACTTTGCAGTAAAAGCTCTTCTCACAAGGGCCACTCTGAGGGCAGTGGGCAGTAGTGCTGTGTTCTTTCCTTTCCTTTTTTATTTTTTTTATTTTTTTATTTTTTTAAAGATTTTATTTATTTATTTGACAGAGAGAAATCACAAGTAGATGGAGAGGCAGGCAGAGAGAGAGAGAGAGGGAAGCAGGCTCTCTGCTGAGCAGGGAGCCCGATGTGGGACTCGATCCCAGGACTCTGAGATCATGACCTGAGCCGAAGGCAGCGGCTTAGCCCACTGAGCCACCCAGGCGCCCTCCTTTCCTTTTTTAAAAGAGTTTGTTTGTTTATTTATGTAATCTCTACACCCAATGTGGAATTCAAAGTCAAAACTCTGAGATCAAGAGTCCCATGTTCTGGGGCACCTGGGTGGCTCAGTGGGTTAAGCCTCTGCCTTCAGCTCAAGTTGTGATCTCAGGGTCCTGGGATGGAGCCCCACATCAGGCTCTCTGCTCAGCGGGAAGCCCGCTTCCCACCCCCGCCCCCTTGCTTGTGATCTCTGTCAAGTAAATAAATAAAATCTTAAAAAAAAAAAAAAAGAGTCCCATGTTCTTCTGACTGAGCCACTCACGAGCCCCAAGGCTGTGTTTTCTTAACCATGTCTTCTTCCTTTTTTTTTTTTTTTTTAATTTGTCAGAGAGAGAGAGAGCGCGCGCTAGCACAGGCAGAATGGCAGGCAGAGTCAGAGGGAGAGGCAGGCTCCCTGCAGGGCAAGGAGCCTGATGTGGGACTCCATTCCAGGACGCTGGGATCATGACCTGAGCCGAAGGCAGCTGCTTAACCAACTGAGCCACCCAGGTGTCCCTGTCTTCTTCCTTTTAAAAATGATCTCCAGGGTGGTGCCTGGGTGGCTCAGTTGGTTAAACTTCTGACTCTTGATTTCAGCTCTGGTCATGATCTAGGGTTCTGAGATCTAGCCCTGTGTCCAGCTCTCTGCTCCGTGGAGAGTCTGCGTCTCCCTCTCCCTTGCCCCTCTCCACACCCATGCGTGTACCCACTCTCTCTCTCAAATAAATAAGTCTTAAAAATTATCTCCTTAGGCAATTTAGGGGAAGCAAATTAGGAGTAATATTATTATCACTATGAATACTAATGATAATGGGGCGCCGGGGTGGCTCAGTTATTAAGGGTCTGCCTTCGGCTCAGGTTGTGATCCCAAGGTCCTGGGATCCAGCCCTTGTATCACACTCCCTGCTCGTTCTTCCTCTCCCACTCCCCCTGCTTATATTCCCTCTCTCTCTGTCAAATAAATAAATAAAATCTTTTAAAAAATAATAATGATAATAACTTGATAATAACTTGAGCATCGATTCACTTGATATCTGTAGAAATTGGGATAAAATGTTATCTAGAGATACAGAAACTTTACCTATGTCTATAGATACAAGACTATTCCAAATGAAGGGAGGGCTTTTTACCTTCTATCAGCTATCATTGTTCTAGACACTATGCAAAATGCTTTATTTATATCCGATCACATTACTATCCTGTCTGCTGAAAACCTTCCAATGACTTCATTTCTTAAGGTTTCATGATCTGGTCTCTGCCTTCTTCACCCTGCATGCTCTAGCCACAAGGGTCTCCTCTCAGTTCCCTGTGTTCCAGGACCTTATTCCCCATTGCCCAGAACACATTTCCCTTCACCCAATGGCCTGCTTTCCCTCAGAGCTCTTTTCTCAGATACGATTCCTCAGCTGCATGACCTAAAACACTTCCTCTTACTTACCCTCTCCTCTTCTTAGCATTGAATGTAATTGTAATCTCATAATTGTTCATGAGATAAATTTAATTAATTCGTGTCTGTTTCCCTACTCAGTTGTGAGCTCCAGGAGGGCAGCCCCAGGATTGAGTCTGTTTTTGTTGTCTGCTTTGTCCCCAGTCCTTACCATAGCACCTGGCAGGTAGTTCCAGTAAATATCCACAGGCCCCTTCAGTGACAGCAGCAAGGAAAGAACTGCTTCTGTAGGGGATGGAGAGAGCAAGGTGCAGGACAAGGAGAAGGGTACCCCCACTTACTATCTAACTTCCACGCTCACCCCAGGGCATTTATCTATTTGGAAGGGGAGAAAGGAGGAGTAGATAGAAGGTGCCAGGAAAAAGAAAAAAAAAAAAAAGAAGGTGCCAGGAGCAGAGCCTCAGGATAGAGCTTCCCTGGCTCATAGAGAAGGGGCACACTCACCTACCCAGGCAAAAGTAAGTCAGTGGGACTGTGCAGCCAGCAAAGGGCTCTCAGGGAGACTCAGGATCCATCTGCCTGTTCACTAGTGCCTTCTCCTAGGAACCATGCTAAACCTTTTATAGGGTAGAAACACAGTTAAGACCACAGCTTAGAATTTAATCCCAGCTCCCAGCACACTTCCTGACAGTATGACTTCGAATACTCACTCTGCCTCTCTGGGTCTCAGTTTCCCCTTGTGTAAAATGGAGCTAACCTCCTTTCTACTTCATAAATCCGCCCCAAGAATCAGTGCATAATATGTGTAAAACGCTCAACCGAGCGGTTATCCTCTCGGCACATGCTTATTTTCTCTCTCTCTCTTTTTAAAATATTTTATTTATTTGTTTGACAGACAGAGATCACAAGTAGGCAGATAGAGAGGGGGAAGCAGGCTCCCCACTGAGCACATAGCCTGATGTGGGGCTCAATCCAGGACCCTGAGATCATGACCTGAGCCAAAGGCACTGAGCCACCCAGGCACCCCACATGGTTATTCTCTTTATGGCTGGCTGCTAATAACACGTTATTTAATAATAACTAATAAATAATACCTGGCCAGATTTGTCTAGGCAGGTATATTTAAAGCAGATCTTTCAATGGCCCATTTTTAGGTTTAAAAAGGCATAAAAGAAAAAAAAGGGAGGGCATAAAAAAATTCTTTCTGCGGGTGGACTTGGGTAGAGAGGTCTGGGTGTTTCTGGTGAAAACGAAAGGTGAGGAACCCACTTTGCACATGAACGTGGCCTCAGAGGACACCGCAATTAAGACCCGAGTACTTTACAATAGGGTTCTTTCACATACACCGGCTCTGGGGATCCCTGCAGTCACTCCCGGAAGTAGGCATTACTATTATTATTATTCCAATCAGACTGGGAGTTGACTGAGGCTCAAACTCCTTAGCATAGCACACACAGAATGGGGGTGGGGTGGGGGTCCGTGCAGAGTGAGGGTCGAGCTGGGAGTCTAGTTGCAACTCTGCCACCGACCAGTTGCGGCTTTCAGGAAAACCGCCTTACCCTGCACAGCCTCAGTTTCCTTGACTGTGAAATGGGGGTCATCATACTAGGTGCTGGTTGCAGATCCAGTGATGAACTGGGTTGGCCTTAAGCAGCAGACAGTCCAAGGGACAGGGTTCTGTGGTGCTGAGGGGATAGCGGGAGTGTTCTTCTCCACACCTGCCAAGAGCTGAGACTGCTAGGGGAGCAGATCAGCATGAATTTATTATTGATAACCATGTATTTTTTTTTTTAAGATTTTATTTATTCATTTGGCAGAGAGTGAGAGAGGGAACACAAGCAGGGGGAGTGGGTGAGGGAGAAGCAGGCTCCCCGTGGAACAGGGAGCCCAAAGTGGGGCTGGATCCTAGGATCCTGAGACCATGACCTTAGCTGAAGGCAGAGTCTTAACCCACTGAGCCACCTAGGAGCCCCTGGCTTTTGTTGTTGTTGTTGTTGTTATTTTTTGTTGTTTTTTAAAGTTTTTATGTAAGTAATCACTATGTCCAACATGGGGCTCGAATTCACGACCCTGAGATCAAGAGTCCCATGTTCTTCCAACTGAGCTAGCCAGGTGCTCCAATAACAATGTATTTAGGGCGCCTGGGTGGCTCAGTGGTTAAGCCGCTGCCTTCGGCTCAGGTCATGATCTCAGGGTCCTGGGATCGAGTCCCGCATCGGGCTCTCTGCTCGGCAGGGAGCCTGCTTCCTCCTCTCTCTCTCTGCCTGCCTCTCTACCTACTTGTGATTTCTCTCTGTCAAATAAATAAATAAAATCTTAAAAAAAAAAAATAACAATGTATTTATTTTTTTAATTTAAAAAGCACATTTAATGGTTGTTACGATTCAGAAAGCCCTATCTGTATTAATTCATATGATTCTCACAACAAGTGTATGAAGTAAGGACTCTTTTTACCTCCCTTTTATGGATGACGAAATCGAGGCATAGAGAGTTGAAGTCATTTGCTCATGAAAATACCGACCACATCTGAGGTGCCTTTTATGCAACAAGTACAGTGCTAAGTTAGCACTTTGAGGGTTATTAAAACCTATAGCTGCTCTGAGAGCTGAAAAATTGGTGGTAGAATTCAACACAAATATTATATTTAACCACAACATGGGTTTAAGTCCATCTATGTGTTGATTAGCACAAAGGCGTGAAGGATGTATATATTTGTGTGCTTAAAAAAAAAAATTTATTGACAGCGAGAGACACAGCGAGAGAGGGAACACAAGCAGGGGAAGTGGGAGAGGGGGAAGCAGGCTCGCGCCCCTTATGTGTGTTTTTTAAAAGTAATTTATTTTAGGTAATCTCTACACTCTACATGAAGCTCAAATTCATAACCTGAAATCAAGAGTTCCATGCTCTCCTGACTCAGCCAGCCCTGGAATCTCATATGTCTGGAGTTTTTGCTTTGTGTTTAAAACAATTTTTTTAGAGGTGCCTGGTCATTAAGTGTCTGCCTTTGGCTCAGGTCGTGATCCCAGGGCCCTGGGGTTGAGCATGCCCCACATTGGGCTCCCTGCTCTGCCAGAAGCCTGCTTCTCCCTCTCCCAATCCCTCTCCCTGTGTCTCTGTCAAGTGGATAAATAAAATCTTAAAAAAAATTTTTTTTCAAAGCTTTTATTTTTAAGTAATCTCTACACCCAATGTGGGACTTGAACTTATAACTCTGAGAACAAGAGTCGCGTGCTCTACTGGCTGAGACAGGCAGACACCCCTTGTCTTTATTTTTGATTAAAAAAATTTTATTTATTTATTTATTTGTCAGAGAGAGAGAGAGAGAGAGAGAGCACAGACGGACAGAGTAGCAGGCAGAGGCAGAGGGAGAAGCAGGCTCCCAGCCAAGCAAGGACGATGCAGGACTCTATCCCAAGAAGCTGGGGTCGTGATCTGAGCCGAAGGCAGTTCCTTAACAAACTGAGTCACCCAGGCGTCCCTATTTTTTATTTTTAATATAATAATTAATTAACTAATTAAAGCATGGAGCACAATGCGGGGCTTGAACTCAGAGCCTGAGATGAAGACCTGAGCTAAAATCAAAAAAGTCGGATGCTTAACCGACTGAGCCACCCAGGTGCCCATAAAGTTTTATTTTAAGTAGGCTCCATCTCCATGCCCAACATGGACCTCGAACTCACCACCCTGAAATTAAGATGTGTGTGCTCTATGGACGCCTGTGTGTGTGTGTGTGTGTGTGTGTGTTTTAACATTAATTTTTTGGGGCATCCTTTTATTTTATATAATCCCTCATTTATAGAAGAGTTGTAGGACTAGTAATAGGAACTCATGAATGAATGTCTTTTTAGCCATATTTTCCTTTTTTTTTACATTTTCCTCCATTTCCTTTCATTCTCCCTCTCTGATACCTAACATATTGTTGTTTCTGAACTATTTAAGGGCAAACTGATGACAGTGTGCCCCTTTACCTCTAAATACTTTAGTGTTTATTTCCTAAGAGCAAGGACATTCCCTTATCTATGTTTTTTTTTTTTTGATGATGAAACATGACCTTTAATCACAGAATTTTTGTTGTCTCCTTAATAAACATTGATTACCATCATGATGAGTATAATGATTGTGTTTTACTACAATAAATTTTTATTTTTACTTAGTTTATTTTAAAATATTTTTATTATTATTATTATGGATTTATTTTATTTTACTTTTTATGGATTTATTCTTAAATAATCTCTGCACCCAACGTGGGGCTCGAACTCACAACCTGGAGATCAAGAGTCCACCGCTCTATCAATTGATCCAGACAGGCACCCCTGTTAAAATGATTTTTTTTTTCAAAGGTTTTATTTATTTATTTGACAGAGATCACAAGTAGGCAGAGAGGCAGGCAGAGAGAGAGGAAGGGAAGCAGGCTCCCTGCTGAGCAGAGAGCCTGATTCGGGGCTTGATCCTGGGCTTGATCCTGGGACACTGGGATCATGACCTAAGCCAAAGGCAGAGGCTTTAACACACTGAGTCTTCAAGGCGCCCCTTAGGACAAATTTTATAAAGAAACACGGTTTCACCAGTGCACAACCATGGGAAGACTTGAAATCAGTCTAGAAACTGGTTTTCCTTCTGATCGTCCATGTTCTCCACTGCCTGTGTGTATTTGTGTAGTAACAGCTATATGAATTTTATTTATTTTTATTAAGTAATCTCTATGCCCATCAACATGGGGCTTGAACTCAAGACCCGGAGATCAAAAGTTGCACTCACTCTCCACCAACTGAGCCAGATAGGCTCCCCAACTGTGTGGTTCTTTCAACATCAAAAAGCAAAACCTTGGGGATTGCGGGGATCATGAGGGAAAAAAGGCAAAATCTTTCATAAAAACATTTCTTTGGGGGCTGGAGCCTTGTCTGCCTATCTGGGTAATCCAGCACCAATGTTTTCATTTAATGATTCATTCATTGGTCCCAGGGGCAATGAAGTATTTATTCTCTCCCTTTGGCTAGGAAAACTGAGGCTCAGAGAGACCAGGTGACTTAGCAGATTCCTGCAACCTTGGAGGTGGAATTCAACCCATAGTGTCTGATGAAAATTCCCCCCATAGGACATGGGGTCTGCCCCACTGAGAATGAGTGCTGGAGGAGGGGGTGTGGTGTGGGAGATGTATATGGTGTGCCCTACCACCCAGTCACTGAAAGGAGCATTGGACAGAGTCAGGGGACCATGTACCAGCCCTGACCACAGTGTGAGTCCACATTCATGAGGCCAAGGCAGACCTGCTGAGCTCCCCTCCAAATCCACATTAACCTTCTTAAACCTCCCTCATTTAGGTAAATGCACCACCCTTCCCCCAGGTGCTCAGGCTAAAATTCTAGGGGCCATCCTTGATGCCATCCCTCCCTTTACCCCCTGGAGTCATCAGCACCCCTTGGCCCAATCTCCACAATCTATCCCCAATTCGGTCACTTTTCTCGACCTCCTCTACTCCCACCATGATCCAGGCTACCATTCCCAGTTTTCCCAATCAGGTCTCCTCCCCATCTACCTGTCCACTTGGATCTGATATTAACATTTGAGTCAGATCATGGCTTAAATGGTGACATCCAAAATCCCTGCCATGGCTTATTTGTCCTACAAGACCTGGCCCCCTATTGTTTCACCCCTTCTCACTCCCTCTGCTCTGGCTACAGTGCCATCCTGGCCCCTAGCACATGCTGTCCACAAGTTGAATCCTGACCTAGATCTTCCCCTGGCTCTATCAATCCTGTCTCCATTTTATCCTTGTCCCATACTGATCCACACCAGATAGTCTCTTATTTGCTTAGTTTTTGTTTGTTTGTTTGTTTTTTAAGATTTTATTTATTTATTTGACAGACAGAGATCACAAGTAGGCAGAGAGGCAGGCAGAGAGAGAGGGAAGCAGCTGAGCAGAGAGCCCGATGTGGGGCTCCATCCCACGACCCTGGGATCATGACCTGAGCAAAAGACAGAGGCTTTAACCCACTGAGCCACCCAGGTGCCCCTCTTATTTGCTTATTTACATTCATTTTCTGTACTCCCTACCTAACAGGTAAGCTATGGGCTTTCCTGTCTGAATTCCTATCCAGCTGCCCACTGCTTAGCAGTTGTTCAGTCAAGGTCAGGCTGTCTGGATGACTCACTTCGCACAAATCCCTCTCTTCTCTGGGCCTCAGTCCCCTCATCTGAAAAGGTGCCCTGATTCTCCTTGCCCTGACTCCTCCTGAAGTGGTTCTGAGGCTCAAATGATGTGGAAAATATAATGAATTAACTTTGCAAACTATAAATCTGTGCCCTAGGGAGATATCATGCCATTTTTCTTCTACTTGTTCTCCTGGCATTCAACCTCCTTTCCAAATGATAGGACTCAGAACACTTGTTTATTGAGACCCTCTCCTTTTTTTCTTCCAGAAATCAGGTGGTCTGCTGTCCCCAGAAATATCTGCCATGTCCCGGGAAACCCAACCCTCTGGCATCTAAACTAGGCCTCCCAGCTTCCTCAGTAGTATAGATATCTTTGCCACGTGGAAAGGTCTTGGCTTATGGATCAGAAAACAGGCCCAGCAGCCCTCCCCACAGGCCCACTGCTTATATATTTCTTTTCCCTAAAGGCATACCTCCGATGGCGGGGACAAGCTACAGCCCCTCTGGAGAGATCCCCTTCTTCCAACACTGGAACTGAATTTTGGCTGTTTGTGCCAGAGGCCAAGAAGTTCCTGCTGCTCATTCACAGAAGGCCCTCCCATCGCTCATATTTCCTTAACCTCCATCCAGGTTCCTAGGTAGGACAATATCCAATAGGTTTAGAACTGTCTACTCTTCCAAATAATTGGCCGTTTAGTTATTTGCAATACCTGGTAGGAGATGAAGGGAGAAAGCTGTGGTTTTACTCAGAGAACTGGAGCCCTGGAGGCAGGAAACCGTGTTCTTTCGTTCATTCAATAAACGTGTATTCAGCTCCTCCTGTGGGCACTGGAAATACAGCTTGCAACAAGACAGATGTGGTTTCTGCCCTCATGGAGTATGGTTTATAGTGTGTGTGTGTGTGTGTGTGTGTGTGTGTGTGTAACAAGAAAAAAAAGGCAAGAAAAAGAAAGATGTAAACAAGGAAATATCCAAAACAATTTGAAATAGCTCTGCGTGGCCTTGGAGCAAATAATACATTATATGTTAATAAAAAAATAAAGAAGAAAAAGCTCTGCGTGGGGTGCTTGGATAGCTCAGTTGGTTAAGCATCTGCCTTCAGCTCAAGCCATGATCTCTCTGACTCCCTGCTCAGCAGGGAGTCTGCTTCTCCTTCTCCCTCTGCACCCCCCACCCCCATGCTCAGCCTTTCTCTCAAATAAATAAATAAAATCTTAAAAATAAAAATAGCTCTGTGTGCTACAAAGGGAATGAAATCAGATAGGAGGGATGAAGTGGGGAGGCTGTTAGGTGGGGTGGTCAGGAAAAGCATCTCTAGAAGGTGACCCTTTGGAAGGCTGAGACACTGGCCATGCAGAGTTCTCTGGACAAGGAATATCCAGGAGCATGCTTGATGTGTTTGAGGAACAGCCAAGAGGTGAGAAGGTGGAGTGAAGTGGGGGAGGGGAGTGGATTGGAAATGCCTGGAAAGGCAGGCAGGATCCAGCTCTTATAGGGCCTTGTAGGCCACCTTGTTATCATTCATTTTTCTCTCATTCGTTCATTCAACAGACATTTATTAAGCATCTTCTGTGTCCTAAGATACACGGAGAACCTGCCTCACGTTATAACCTGCGGAGAAACACACAATAAGCAGATAAACAAATATATGAATACAAATACCAGGTACCATAAATATTTGTAAGTGCTCTTTTCCAATAGTTCACCGCCCTTAAGGACAGAGGCACTTGAGACCTAAGAGTAGGGCTTCTCCTGCTGGTGAGGCCGGCAGGACCTGAGAACCCACGCAGCCAAGGACCAGGCCGCCTTCCCTGTCGGCTCTCCTTTCCCCTCCCCTCCCCACCCTCCCCTCAAGATGGCTGACAAAGGCTCAGCAGGGTGGGAGGAAGGAAGGACTGATCAGAGGGTCCAGAGGGGGTGACTGACTGGCTGGTGCAGGGCAGCGCCCAGGTGGCATTGCGGCTGGAGGTGGGGGCAGAGAGGAGACTCCACTGCTGTGTGACTCCAGTGAGGGCCCTTCCCTCTCTGGGCCGCGCATCCAAACCTGTGCGTTCGTGTCCTGCTCAGGGTGGGGGGGCGGGGAAAGGGGGTCCCCGGCGGAGTCCCTGCGTGTGTATATGTGTGTGTCTGTTGGGGGGATGGCGGCTAAGACCCCCATCAGGGCCAGTTAACCGGGTGGGTGATTTAACAGGAGGAGGGGGGGATAGGAGGCGGTGCCTGTGGAGGAGGGGCGGAGGGGGAGGCTCCGAAGTGATTTCAAATTTCCCTCGTCCCCACCCCTCGTTCCGCCCCCCGCGCCCGGGGCCGGCTCTGAGTGGCTGCGGCGGGGGCGCCCCCGGGTGGGGGCGGGGCGAGCGCCTGGCTGGGGTTACAAGGGGCCTCGGCACCGCCCCCTCCCCACCCACTCTCGCTGCCCCGTCTGGTCTGCGGTACTTCGGCGCAGCAGCCGCCCCCCAGCCCCGCGGCCGCTGCCCGCGTGGACGCTCCGAGCGCCCCCCGACGGACGCAACCGGCCCACTGGCAGGTCGGCGAGCGGGCGGCCGCCGCGCCAGGCCGGCAGCGCGGGGGTTAAGTGGCCCAAGTAAACGTAGTTCGGCGATCGGCGCCGGAGATTCGCGAGCCGAGCACCGTGCTCGGCCGCCCGCCGGCCTCCCGCCAGGCTGTCCCGACCCGCGGCTCGACCGCGGAGCGGCGCCCGAGCCAGGTTCTCGGCAGGTGAGCGCCCGGTGGCCCCGGGGAGGCTCGTCAGTCCGGGGGTCCGGGGACTGGTGGGGGAGGGGGCAGCAGAGGGGTCCCGGGACTGCCAGGAGGGACCCTCTTCCTGGGACGTCCGGGGGAGGCGGCTCCCGTCCGGGTGGAGACCCGGCACTGTAGGGGAGGAGCGGACCCTTGGACCACCTGAGGCAAGAAGGAAAAATGGGAGTGGGGGGGCATGTTTTTGAAGGGGTGGGAGGAATACTCACGCTGTCCAAGATACCGAGGGAAAGAGGTTCCTCCCTAGGGAGGGAGACGGGGGTGGCCTTCTTGGGGTCGAGGCGAGGACTTGTGTCTCCTTTCCTCATT
Organism: Mustela nigripes; assembly: GCF_022355385.1. Lineage (NCBI taxonomy): Eukaryota > Metazoa > Chordata > Mammalia > Carnivora > Mustelidae > Mustela > Mustela nigripes. Next base: position 115,226,096 of record NC_081563.1, read on the forward strand.
GGGAGGGGTGTCCTTCCTGGCCTCCGCTTAAGAGCGAGCCTCTGAAGGGGGAAAGAGTTCGGCCAGGAAGGTGGGCGTCGGTCCGTTATGACTAGGACCTGTGGGTTTCAGGCGAGGGACGCGTCCGCGCCCCCCCCCCCCCCCCCCGGGATATAATATTATTAATGGATGTGGGTGCGGGCGGGGTGAGCCAGGGTGTGTGTGCCGGAGGGACGGTCTCTCGGGGTCCTCCCTAGGTGAGCCACCCCGGCGAGGCACGGCGGGGCAGCCTTAGCGCACCTGGCCGGGAAGGAGCCGAGTCGGGGTGGCGCAGTCCTGCCCGGGTCACGCCGCCTGCCCTGGGGGCTCACTTTCCATTTTTCCCCTCTTCCGGGATGGAGCTGATCCCACTTCCCCCACTCCGCAAACTGAGGTCTCAATCGCTGTGTAGCACCGCCTCCCAGAAGAACAACTTCCCACCTCTTGTGATTGTTGGAGGGTAGCTGTTGAGTCCCACTTCCCAGGAGAAAAAGTGGAGACGGAGAAAGACTGGGGTGAACTTAGCAAGTTAGCAGCAGGGAGCCGCTCTTGGGCTCAGGCTTTCCTGCTGGGTTCACTCACCTGTGGCGAAGAAGGGCAGCGGTTTGGGCCCAGCACCAGGCCTGTGCTTCCACCTCCAGCCTGCCTTTCCCCCTTACCTGGGCTGAGAGGCAGAGCCCTGTGGTTCTTAATCCCCCCACCCTGCAAGCTGAAAGGGTTCATGAAGTAAAGACAGTTAAGGACAGAGTATGAATTTTTGCCGCCTCTCAATTCTGGATGCTGGGGTTTTGGGCTGGTGGTAATTTTGCTCAGGACCGATTTTCCTTTTGGGGCCCTCAGGTGGAGGGCCCAGGACCCTGAGCTACCCCTGCATTCCTCTCCCAACACCTGTTGTGGCTTCTTGAGACCATCCCCCACCCCACATTGGGTTGCAAGGCTGCCTTGATTTTTCCAGGGTGGAAATGATGGTACTAATGTTATAGGGCTGGTATACAGTAATCAGAGAAAGTCTGCTGCTGTTAGCATCCTTGTGAGAGGTAAGCTGGCTGCCCTCTTTAAGGACATGTATAGGTCTTTTCACATATTTAAATCTGTCACACCAAGTCCATTTCTCTCTGTGTTTAATAGTTACTACATCTGTGAAACAGCAATGCTCTTACTAATAACCCCCAGGTTGTGTAAGAATGAAATGAGTCGATGCATGATTTAACCTTTACCCTCTATGTTCCTTAGATGTCTCAGGGGTATAAGTAGTCCCTACCACACTGGGTTTGGGTGAGGGTTTGATGGGCTAGTGCTTGGCATAGCGGGTGATGAATGTTGACATCTGTATTTAACCAGTAGCCCTTCTTTTTTAGGGGAGCCATTAATGAGAACGGGGCGGGGTGGGGTATGAAGGGAGGCACCTCTGCCAGCCCCGCCTATCCTGCCTGACTTCTAGGTACTCTATTCCTCTTAGCTATGAAAGCTTTTCCAAATCATTGTCCTCGATTTGGGAGTTGGCAGGAAGGAACGCCTTTGTTGCCTTTTGAAAGGAGCCAGGGTTTTCTTTTATGGGTTAGGGCCATTTTTACACCCCCCCCCCCCACCAAAAGCATGAGGCTTACCTTGGAGGCATAATTGCAGAGGTGAGTAAGATCCTTTACCTCCTCCACCACTTGGGGTGGAGAGGGCCCAGACAAAGGGGTTGGGGGCTGCCTGCATCCTGCTCCTTAGAGCCACAGTCCCAGCCACACCCCCATTCAAGGCTAGAAGAGGGGGGGAGGAGGGTATCTGGGAGCTGCAGGGGGTGAAAGGGAGGTGGGGATGGGGGAGGCTGCTTCCCTTCCTTTTTTTCTAGCCACGTGGGCCTGTGACCCAAAGGGGCCTGTCCCCTCTCATTGCAGTCTTAGGGACCTGCTTCAGATTTGGGGTTTGGGCAAGTTCTCCTTTCAGGAAAGCTTAACCTTAAGATTCCTTTTGTCTGGGATGCCTGGGTAGCTCAGTTGGTTAAGCATCTGCATTTGGCTCAGGTCATGATCCCCAGGGTCTTGGGTTCAGGTCCAACATCAGGCTCCTTGCTCAGCAGGGAGCCTGCTTCTCAAGCTCTGCCTACTACTTCCCCTACTTGTGCTCTGACAAATGAATAAATAAAATCTAGAAAAAAAAAAAAGGAAAGGAAAGGATTGGATTCCTTTTCTCAGACCAGCTCTCAAGCCCGCTGTCCTACCCTTCAGGCTCACACAGCTTTTTTGATTTCATCAGACCTCGCCCATGATAGGCGTTAGATTTTGTGTGTGTGTGTGTTTCTTAAATTGTGAGCTCAGGTTGATTTTCCAGTTTCTTGGTGGACCAAAGAAGTGCAGAATTCCTCATTTCATTTGCAAACCATCCTTTTCCTTGTAAAGTGATGGGCAGATTTGTCTCGTTGGGGAGGCTGACCTCTTCCTTCTGTAATTGATGGGACTGAGGTGCTGCGCAGTCCACTTGCTTCTGCACCTTGGTGGTTCGTGCTGTTCAGAAGAATACTGCACCTCCGCTGACATCCTGGGGATGCCATTCCTTCCTCCAGAAGATAGAAAGCCTACTGCAGGTGTTCACATGGACCTATCTGGCTGTGCCGGGAGGAAGTGGCCTGGTGAATGCAGAGGAGGATTGCATTTCTGGAGATGGTCCTTCCAGTCTGTGAAGTGGGTTTAAAGTCCACACCTACCCAGTGTAGTTAGGGCTAAATGGAATCCAGATCCTTTTATTTTAGTTGTTAGTTCACAAAATAGAGGGGGGGGGCCTAAGTGCAGTTGACCCTTTAACAATGCCGGGGTTAGGGGCACTGAGGCCCCCCCCCCCCCCCCCCGCCCTTGAAAATCCAGTTTAACTTGCCCCCCCCCCCCCCGCAAACTTAATAGCCTACTGTTGACCAGAAACATTGCTGATAAGTCTTTTAACACATTTTGTATGTAACATGTATTCTATAATTTATTCTAAGAATAATCCCTAACTTTTTTTTTAAAGATTTTATTTATTTATTTGACAGAAATCACAAGTAGGCGGAGAGAGAGGGAGAAGCAGGCTCCCTGCTGAGCAGAGAGCCAGATGCCGGGCTCCATCCCAGGACCCTGAGAACTGAGCCAAAGGCAGAGGCTTAATCCTCTGAGCCACCCAGGTGCCCCGAATAATACCTAACTTAAGTTTTTAGTATTTTTAGGCTGTGCGGTTCATCTGAGTTTTTTCAAATTGTTGGAAGTCTCCAAAATATTTTTCAATATGTTTACTGAAAAAAAATAATCAACTTAGAAGACACCTGTAATTCAAACCTGCATTGTTCAGGGGCATCTATATTATGAAAAGCCTGTTACCCTCTGGGTTATATTATCTGTCTGAAGCCACAAAGGGGCTTGGGCATTAGAATCAGGTCTGGATTCATACACTTACTCATTCCATTTTTATAAGTCACTGACTTCATCTCAGTTGTTCCATCTGTACAGAGGCCAACAATGGTTGGCCAGTTGATGGGGATGTTTAAGGCAGTTGAGTTGCTATAGATTAAAAAATTCAGTAAATGTTGTATGTTATGGGGACCCCTGGCTGGCTTAGTTGGAAGAACATGTGACTCCTTTGATCTCTGGTTGTGAGTTCAAGCCCCACGTTGGGTAGAGAGATTACTTGGGGGAAAAAAAAAAAAAAACAAACAAAACTGCACTTTTGTAGTAAATGCCCAGATAAATTGAGAAGTGGCTGTTTACTTCTTGAGGGAAACATCCTAGTTATCCAAGTTAGTATTCCTGAGTTTTTTTCCAGGGAATAAGTAAAGAATGAGGGTGGCCTGTCTAGGGAATTGAAATATTTCAGAAAATGACATTCAAAGAATGAGGCAAGTGAAAATAAAATTTACCATCTTCCAGTGCCAAGAAGAAACTAGTCATCTATAATTTCACAATCCCAAGGTAATCAGTGTTTCGCTTTCATTTTGGGGCCCGTGCATTTGCATGTGGACAGGACTGGAAGGCCTTTAATAAGAGAAGAGACCAGAACCCAAGGAGAGGACAGTGGCAAGGAAGGGTGGCACCGTGAGTTCTTAGCACCATCATCACCACTGGGGCTGCCTTACCAAGCAGCTGGAGGATAGTTTTGGAGAACACAGGAAGAGATTCTCTAGAATCTGCCACCATTGGCTTCTGCTATTTTTTTCACCAGCTTGCCCGATGAAAGTTGCCTCTCCTTCCCCTTAAGAGATTAAGAGATTTTCATTCATTTAAAACCTTGCAATCTATGGGCTTTGACTTAGTGCAAACCCCTGCCTGCCCTCTTGACCTTCTGTCTGCTCTAGTTTTGTGTCTCAGGATCAGACTGATTTTCTAGAGAATTGTCTTTTATTTTTTACTAAATTTTTAAAAGATTTTGTTTGAGAGAGAGAGCACAAATGGGGTGGTGGGGAGCAGAAGCAGAGGGAAAGGGAGAGGGACAAGCAGACACCTCTCTGACTGCAGATCCTGACTGGGCCTTGATCCTGTGACCCTGAGACAAGACCTGAGCTAGAAAACCCACTGAGCTACCCAGGTACCCTGAAAATTGTCCCACTGAGCTGGGAGCTTGATGTGACAATTCTGGTATCACGACCTGAGCCCAAGGTAGATGTTAACCAAGTGTTAACCAGGCATCCCTCCCTTGTTTTGTTTTTTTAAAAATTTTAAAAAAGATTTTACTTATTTATTTGATAGAGATCACAAGTAGGCAGAGAGGCAGGCAGAGAGAGGGAGAAGCACACTCCCTACTGAGCAGAGACCTATGCAGGGCTCTATCCTGGGGCCCTGGGGCCATGACCTGAGCTGAAGGCAGAGGCTTTAACCTACTGAGCCACCCAGGTGCCCCATCCTCCCTTTTCCAAAAGATAATTTTAGGGTGCCTGGGTGGCTCAGTCATGATCCCAGAGATCCAGCCCCATGGGACCTCCCTGCTCAGCGGGGAGCCTGCTTATCTCTCCCTCTGCCCCTACTCCACCACCCACAATTTCAGTTCTCTCAAATAAATAAAATATTTAAAACATTTTTAGAGCATATGTGGGCTAGGGGAGAGGGAAGGAGAGAATCTTCAAGCAGCCTCCCCCATGGATCGGGGAAGCTGATGCAGGTCTGGATCTCAGGACACTCAGATCATGACCTGAGCCAAAATCAAGACTCAACTGACTGCAGGTGCCCCTTCTTCTGTCTTTTTTAGGTTTTGAAGGAGCTCTTGTCCTAGAAATTCCCTTTGCAGTGGTGTCCTCATCTTGTTTTTTGTTTTTTTTTTTTGTTTTTTGCTTTTTTTGGATCTTTTCTCGCCCTGAAGATATTTCTGGAGTTTTTAGTTTTCTGTCCCATGTTTGAGTATTCTTTTTTTAATTTTTTTTTACTGTTCTCGTTTTGATCTTCATGATTGAGAAAGACTAAAATTGTCTGAGATTTGAACTGGGGCATTGCTTTGTGGGTCCGTGACTTGGATTTACCTTTGGGCCTCCCAAAATGTGAAGGGTGTTCTCTGTTGTTGGGTCTGTCTGCTTCCCCAGAGCAGAGGGATTTTCCAGTGCCTTACCTGGGAGGTGGAGGCCTGACTTCAGGGGAAGGGGACTGGGCAGTTTTCAGGCTCAGGCAGGTGTCCTCTGTCTCAGTCTTACTGGAGGAGAGGCTGTGGCCTCTAGAACAGTCTGACCTGTTCTTCCCATCCACCCTGCAGCCCCACCTTCTGAGTTTTATCGGGTCTTTTTTTTTTTAAACTTTTTTTTTCCCCTTAAATTGGACAGATCACAAGTACCAGAGGGGCAGGCAAAGAAATGGCGAAGCAGTCTCCCGGCTGAGCAGAGCGCCTGATGCAGGGATCAATCCCTGGACCCTGAGATCATGACCTGAGCTGAAGGCAGAGGCTTTAACTCACTGAACCTCCCAGGCACCCATCTTTTCTAAGCAGCATTTGTTGCTGGTGAAAGTGGACATGCTTGGACTGCAGCTGGAGCAGAATCCAGTCTTCCAGCTCCTGGTGAAGGGATGATGGCTTCTTAGTTGGTGTTTTCAGCAGCTAGCAGAGCACTGATGCCCTGGCTTCCTAGCTCTGTGAATGTGTGCTCTGTGGCTTCACTAACATTGGTCTGCCTGAGTCCTGTGCCTGCAGCTCTGGAAGCCGGACCAGACATTAAAGGGCAAGCTGCAGAAGGAAGTGGTGAGAAACGGAGTGTTAACTAGGCTCGATGCCTGAATGGCCAGGTGCCGTGGCAGGTTTTCTGGCTTACGTGGGAGGCAGTGTGCCACAACTGGATGATAGGGTTTGGAAGATTCTGAGCCAATGCACACATTTTGTGGGCACACATGGGCAAAATTTTGTCCTATTTCTTGTCCTATGCAAAAGGGTCTCTATAGTTGAAGAAAGAGCAGTGTAGGTTTTGGAGTGGACCAACCTTATTTCGTCTAACAACAACTAGCCTTTCCCCTACCATCCTCCTAAACCAGCTGGAAGCTCCATGAGCCTGGGCTGTCTGGCCTGTGTCACTCAGGATTATCAGTGCGGAGCATGGCTTCCTGAATCCTAACAGGAATAGCTGTCTGATGCATGGGTAAGAGTGGCCTTTCCCTGGGGTGCCTGGGTGGCCCCGTTGGTTAAGGGATTGCCTTTGGCGCAGGTCTTGGTCCTAGTGTCCGGGGATTGAGTCTGCAACAGCCTACTGCTCAGTAGGGAGTTTGCTTCTCCTTCTGTCCCTCTCCCTTCTCAGGCTCTCACTCACTCTCCCACTCACTCAAAGTAAACAAAATCTTAAAAAAAAAAAAAAAAATCCAAAACCAAAAAGTGGCCTTTCCCAGTGTCCGGATCTGCCCTAGGATGTTGAGTGTTAAGCTGTAAGCAGAATACAGAGTGATTGCTCAGTATTAACTATGATTATCGCCATTTTCTAAGGCCACACAGCTAAGCAAGGAGTAGAATGCGGATTGATGCTGTTAAATTTTTTTGAGAAATTTGTCCCCACCTGGCTTGGACCCACAGAAGTGGCAAGATTGTACCGATGTGCTGCTGGGTTAAGACCCTCCAGAGGACCTCCTTGTGCCCACTACTCTGTCTGCAGACCTGCTTCATTCATGATGGGCAGACCCAAACCCATACCAGGTACTTAGAGCTGGCTTTTAAAGAAGTAGCTTCTGTGAGCTAATGGGTTTTTTCCAAAAGCTAGTTATACTGTGTAATTCCGTTATTTTATAAATCTCATGTTTATTTTATATATATATGTTAAGATTCTTTTTATTTATTTGAGAGAGCGAGTACACGAGTGTGGGAGAGAAGCAGGCTCCCTGCTGAGGAGGGAGATGGACATAGGGCTCAGTCTCAGGACCCTGGGATTATGACCTGATCTGAAGGCAGATGCTTAACCAGCTGAGCCACCCAGGTGCCCCAGTTTATTTCTTGTGATGAGGACTTCAGGTCTGCTGTCCACAGCTTCCAAATACATAATGCTTTAGTCACCGTGCTGTACATTATCTCACAGGACTGGATGTATAACTGGGAGTTTGTACCTTTTCACCATCTAAACCCATCTCTCCTACTTGCTATCCCATAGCTTTTCTTTGTATTGTGAAAATTTTGTCTTTTTATTTTTAAGATTTTATTTATTTGTTTGACAGAGATCACAAATAGGCAGAGAGGGCAGGCAGAGAGAGAGGAGGAAGCAGGTTCCCTGTTGAGCAGTGAGCCCTATGCTGGCCTCCATCCCAGGACCCGGGGATCATGACCCGAGCTGAAGGCAGAGGCTTTAACCCACTGAGCCACCCAGGTGCCCTTGTCTTTCTTTTTAATCGCTACACCCAACGTGGGGCTCAAACTCCGCAACCCTGAGATCAAGAGCTGTGTGTTCTGCCTGAGCCAGCCAGGTGCCTCTGCTCCAATTTTGTCTTTTAAAATACATACAAGGACTTACTGATTATTGTAGAGAGGGTGATACAAGTCCTTCCGTGTTGAATCAGTTAGAATTGTTGTGTAAATTTATTTGCATGGAGAGTTAGGCTCCCTAGAAAAATCTGGGGCCAGAAGAGGGAAATAGAAAATGAGAATATGTGCCAACTAAGGGATTTTTAAAGTTTTTATTAGCTTTGTTTCTATACTTTTTTTTTTTTTAAGATTTTATTTATTTGACAGATCACAAGTAGGCAGAGAGGCAGGCAGAGAGAGAGAGGGTGAAGCAGGCTCCCCGCTGAGCAGAGCGCATGATGTGGGGCTCAATCCTAGGACCCTCAGGGGCTGTTGGGTAGCTCAGTGGGTTAAAGCCTCTGCCTTCGGCTCAGGTCATGAACCTGGGGTCTGGCATCGAGCCCTGCATTGGGCGCTCTGCTCAGCAGGGAGCCTGCTTCCTCCTCTCTCTGCCTGTCTCTCTGCCTACTTGTGATCTCTCTCTCTCTCAAATAAATAAATAAAATCTTAAAAAAAAAAAATCCTAGGATCCTCAGATCATGACCTGAGTCGAAGGCAGAGGCTTTCACCTGCCGAGCACCCAGGTGCCCTCCAACTAAGGGATTTTCAAGACCTCTAAGGAGACGCATGAAATGTAAGGTTAGCAGGCCAGCCTGGGACATATGAGTGCTACAGTGACTAAAGGGGAAGGCAAGGGATAAATACCAAAAAGAGAAGTAAGCCCAGAAACATTCTACATTCACATGGGAACTTTTTAAAGGAAATGGGGTTGGGACATACGTGTCACTACAGGTGTTTAAGTTAATTTTCTTTTTTTTTTTTAAAGGTTGGTTGATTTATTTGAGAGTGCACCCCAGTGAGAGCTAGATCTCAGGAGTAGGGGGAGGAGCAGAGGAAGAGGGAGAAGCAGACGACTCATGGAGCAGGGTCAGGAGCAGGGACCCTCACCCCTGGGGATGCAGACACTTGCATGACAGAGCCACCCAGGGGCCCCAGGTGTTTGGCTTTCTTCATAGGGAAATATACTACCATATATAAGTAATTTTATTTAAAAGATTTATTCATTTATTAGAGCATGAGCAGGGTCAGAGGCAGAGGGCAGAGGTAGACTCCCCACTGAGTGAGGAGCCTTATGCCAGACTTGATCTCAGGACCCTGGGCTTAACGGACTGAGCCACCCAGGTGCCACTGTAAGTAACTTCAGAGTGACAGAACTTGAATGGCTGTTTTCAAAGGAAGAAATGTTTCTAGGACAGCATCTGACTGTAAAAGTAGCACAGGCATATATTGTAGTTCACTCATAAGCTACCTTTCTGAGAGCCCTGACTTTTAAAAGTTCCGGAAAGAAACGCTGGGGGAACATGGCTTAATGCATATGTTAACATTAACAACTGAGATTGTGTTATTGTCCAGACTTCACTTGGCATAGCTTCATCTCCTAGTTGGTACCTCGTGCCATTGTCTCTCACTAGCTTCGCGGTATACTTGTATGGGATTTAGCCAGTTGCCTTTGCCAGTGCTGTGTTTGCAGATTTTGCCATGATAAATAGGACCGCCGTGACCATCCTTGCACATAGGTCTTGGTGAGAGCTTTGGCCTGGGTCGATGGCTAGCAGTAGTAGCAGCCTATGTGACAGGATACGGACATGTGGCATTTTGGATCCTGTTGTCGGTTTGCCATCTTAAAGGCTGCATCTCTGTCCCCACTGCCTCTGGGTGCAGACAGTTGAGATTTAAGGCTTTGGCTGTGACAACAGGAGTAGCCTACTGTGAGGGGCAGCACCAAGGTGGGAATTTTACAGAATACTGGTCTTGTCTTCCATTAACCCCCTAAGGGAGAGGGCACAGGGCTCTCTGGCTCCAGCCTTCTAAGGGACACATGGCCACAGGGGTGGGTATGGTATCTCTGAATCCTCAGCTCCTTATGCTGCCCCACCCATGATTGAGTCAGCGGTGGTTTCCTCTGCACATTTGCACATCACTCCAAGTTTCCCGGAGAACCATAGGGGAAGGGGGCTGAGTGCATTAGTTTATAGGGCAAAAAGCTTGATTGTAAACTCCCATTTAAGTTGCTATGTCTTGTCAGATCTTTAATGTATATTCCTAGTTTTTTCTGTTAAGATTTTATTTTTCAGGAATCTGTGCCTAAAATAGGGCTCAACCCCGAGATCAAAGAGTTGCAGCTGAGCCAGCCAGGCACCCCGGTTTTTCTTTCTCTGTGAATTAGCTAAAGGGTGCTTTTATCCAATCCACTGCAGAACATGTAGGTGTTCTGTTAGCTTAATGGTAATAGGAGCAATGCTATAAGGATCAGGTTCCTATGGCTAGTATTTTATGCGTGTCTGATTCGACCCGAGTGGATCAGTTGTTTTTTTAATTTCTTTTTTTTTTTTTAGATTTTTTATTTATTTACTTGACAGACCGAGATCACAAGTAGGCAGAGAGGCAGGCAGAGATAGAGGAGGAAGCAGGCTTCCCGCAGAGCAGAGAGCCCGATGTGGGGCTCGATCCCAGGACCCTGGGATCATGACCCGAGCCGAAGGCAGAGGCCTTAACCCACTGAGCCACCCAGGCACCCCTTGTTTTTTTAATTTCTGATCATTATACCAAGGCCCAGTTTCTACTGTACAGCGACAGCGGTGCAAGCAGCCATGGCCTGGAGGCACTGAGCAATCCACATTCCCTTTTGAATCACCCACGATGAAGGGATGCTTCCCTTGGTGAGGCAGAGCTGGGAAATCTGGCAAGATGGCACACGAAAACGTGGACGCCCCAGCTTCTCAGGGTTGTGTCCTCTCCTGTGGGATTCCTAACGCCAGCCACCCAGGGAATTAGGTGGGGTCATTTCATTTCACAAATGGTTAAGACTGGGTTTTGAGAAAGACATTGAAGGCATTTTCATTCCAGCTTGTCGGTAAATCTGGCTATTCCCGGAGTTGAGCAAAGATTCCTAAAGATGAGGCAAAGGCCCCGAACTCTGGGAACCTCTTCCCTGCCACCAGCTAGGTGGGCAGCCTCTCTCCAGCCCCCTTAACCTTTTGTGTTTACTGTTTTCCACTTCCTGGGTTACCCTCCTTTCTCTCTTTACCTGGGTGAAGTGTCCCTCCCCAGGCTTCACTATAATACTGTACTTAGCATATTAGTTTTGAAATGTCTTTAAGGTCTGGCTCCTGGGTTAGGCCTAAATCTCCATGACTTAGTCGTCCTGCAAGCCTGGGCAAGGAGCTGCCCATTTGCTTTCTCTCAGGCTTCACTTTACTTAGCTGCAAAATTGGGAATCCTGAGCGTAAGCTCTGGCCTTGCATGAGATGCATAGTAATTGCTCAATCACAACTATTTCAGAATCTTGGACAATGGAACAGACCTGAGTGGTTGGGGTGGGGAGGATTCGGTAGCCTAGGTGTCCCTCCCACAGGCTGTAGAGAAGGACTTTCTTGTTTTTTATTTTTTTAAGTTTTTATTTATTTATTTGACAGACACAGCAAGAGAGGGAACACAAACTGGGGGAGTGGTAGAGGGAGAAACTGGTTTCCTGCTGAGCAAGAAGCCTGATGTGGGGCTCGAACCCTGGACCCTGGAATCCTGACCTGAGCCACCCAGGTGCCCCTAGAAGGACTTTTTAAAATAGGGGTGGTGGGAATATCTTTCAACCTCTTGTTCTACTGCACTAAACCTCTATGCCCTGGGGGACTCAGGGTGGGGCTGGGATGACCATGTGGCCCCCTTTACCCACTTCCCCATCATGCCAACCATTCCCCCTTCCTGTATTATGCATTTAATTAATGCAATTACCATTTACAAGGTGCTGCTGGTGCCCGCTTGGAGGAAATGAATGACCTCACTTCTCTGCTTTATAGCTGCATTGGGGTGAGGGGGTCGAGTCCCTGGGCCTCCTCCCTGAGTCTAATTGGGGGTGCCACCCATCCTTCTGTCTGCCACATTGCATTTGGACACGTCTGACCTGGTTCAGTTGGGACACAGGCACCCTGCACTAATGAGGCAGTGCCTTGCAGGGAGAACCTCACGGGTGAGCCCACCCCACACTGCTGCATTCCCCTAAATCCTGTGCTTGACCCTAGCCTCTGGGAAAGGGTCAGAGTTCACCTCGCATCACGAGGTTAGACCATAACCTCTGGGGAAGGTAAACACCCAGCTGTTTGGTCCTGTCCCTCAGTCCTGAAGTTCTTGTAGCCCCTGGGATGGGTGATGCATTGTTCTTTTTTTTTTTTTTTTTAAGATTTTATTTATTTATTTGACAGATCACAAATAGGCAAAGAAGCAGGCAGAGAGAGAGGAGGAAGCAGGCTCCCCGCTGAGCAGAGAGCCCGATGTGGGGCTCGATCCCAGGACCCTGGGATTACGACCTGAGCCAAAGGCAGAGGCTTTAACCCACTGAGCCACCCAGGCGCCCCGATGCATTGTTCTTAACTAGAAATCGCGCTGCCTTGTCTCGGGTACAGCAGTTACACCATGTGCCCTGGACTGCCTAGGCATGAGTCTTGGCACTGCCACCCTATTGGGCAGCTTCATTAATTCATCTGAGCCTGTTGAAAGCAGATTGATAATAGGACCTGCTTCAGGATCGGGCGCGGGTTAAGAGTGGTTTGTACTGTGTGGAGTGAATGGTAGGGACCTGGGAACTATTAATGGCCATGGGTTGGGGAGGCACAGTTCTTAAGCTAGCACAGCGATGACCACTCTGGAAAAATCCCTCTGGAAGGTGCTGCCTCTTTTCAGGGAGGTAACCAAGGCTGCTTAGCCTCCAGTGCTGAAAGATCACACTAGAGAAAGCAGTTGGCCTGTCTTGGGGTCTGTGTTATCCAGGGAGTGATGGGAAGAGGTGAGGGTGATTGCTGTCCACCATCACATACAGATTTCTGGTGCTAATTTTCTCCTGTTGCCAGGAGTATGTAAGTTGATGTGTTCTTAACTTTTTCGGGATTTGAACACTTGAGGAAGCCACATTGCACAGTTTATGCATCTGTAAAACAGGGACCACATGTTCTGCATTTCAAGATAAGTGAGTTAATACAGGTAAAGCACAGAAGTGTTGCATATAGAATAGTAAACACTGAAAAAAATTACTGTATCATTAGGCAAGAGGGTTTGTGTAACTATGTGGTTTTTTTTTTTAAAGATTTTGTTTATTTATTTGACAGAGATGGATCCCAAGTAGACAGAGAGAGAGAGGTGGAAGCAGGCTCCAAGGGGAGCCTGATGTGGGGCTCGATCCCAGGACCCCAGGATCATGACCTGAGCTGAAGGCAGAGGCTTTTACCCACTGAGCCACCCAGGCACCCTTAACTGTGGTTATTAATTTTGGAGGAGTGTTTTGGGAGGAGCCTTCCTGACTTTGACCATGTGGTTTTAAAGTCTGAGTAACCAGGAGGTGTATGGCAGGGGTGGGGAGGGCTTCCAGGCAGAGGAGGGCAGCAGCAGCCCATGCTAGGAGGTGGCTTTATTCATCCTCTGTGTAGAGAGTGGTCCAGGTAGAAGGGTCAGGGTGGGAGAGGAACTGCACTGCGTATCAGTGGGCTCAGGCTCCAGACAAAGGTGTTGCAGGAAGGCTGCAAGGGAAGCTACTGTCTGTGCAAACCCCAGGGAATGAAGGCTACAGAGAAGGAATTTGTGTGAACTCCCACGATCAAATTATACAATTTGAAGGTGGTTATTTTTGCTGCCCAGGTAGCCCATGACACTTAGAGTTGGCTGGTTTCATTGCCTGAATCTTCCTCCAGTGCCCATGGGTGCAGTTCCTAGAGGTAGGAGATTTTTCGTGAATGTTGACCTCTGGCTTTGGGAAGGAGCTCTGCTCACAGGTCTGTCTGGTAGACGGCGGAGGAGCTGGCACTGCTGAGGCCCTGGGGTAAGGCCTGAGGTAGTTAATCATTGTCTACTCTGGGCTGCAGGCTCCTCCTGGGCCTGTCTAGGAGGGAGGCTCCTGACTGACAAAGTTAAGGGCTGTCTGAGAGAATCCTGGGCCCTGGAGGAGTGGAAAGTAATGGCCCTCCATTTCAGCCTCTGACCTGCTTGCTATCAGCTTCTGAGGAGAAACCCTGGCTTGCCTGTTCTTCCCTTAAGCTTTTGGGGGGACCCTTGGAATCCTGCACAGTGACCCACCCTCCCACCCTGTGTTAGGCCACCAGGGTTACTTAGTTCACTGGTTTGCCTGGGGCAGGACACTGGGAATTAATTATTACTTTGAAGCAGTTTTCCTGGGATTTTGGCTGCTTGGCCTCACAGGATCTGGCCATAGGTCAGCCAGTCTGTTCTTCTGGGTCAGGGCTTGGCCAGTGAAAGGGGCTGAGAAGCAGCCGATTGGGCTAGGTCAGGTATTCCTCTTTTCCCTGGGGCTGGTGAGATTCCTTTACATGTATTGAGAGAGAACAGACCAGGAAGTGTGAGCCTGCACACCCTGGGCCATGTGAGGGAAAAGACCACACTGGGCTATGAATAAGAATGCATTTAGAACCAGCACAGTGCTCTTTCAACTTGCATATAATCACACAGGGATCTTTTGGAAATGTTGGGGTTGACATAGATCTAGGGCCATGCCTGAGGTTTTGTAGCTCTTAACCATCTCCCAGGTTGGCCCCTGGGTCTTCTGGGAAATAGGGCAGAAGTCTAGCAGCCCCACTACCAGGCCTGGGTGAGGGACAGGTGCAGAGGATGGAATTGGGACCCCAGGTGACATCGTATATCCACTTGGGGGCGCAGCAGTGCAATTCAGACAGAGCCCCCACATCGCCCCCTGGTGGACTTGGTGCTATATCACCTGGCAGTCTGCGACCCTGTAGCCTTGACGATTCTTCTAGAAGGTACCCTGGGTCGGTAGTGCGGATCATCTGGTACTGTGTGGTGAGTCCCAAGATGGGGTGTAGGGCTGGGAGTGCTCAGTGCTGATAAGTAGCTCTTCACTGGGAGAGCTTTTTGTCCGGAACAGTAGGGTGCGGTGCCAAGTAGCTCTGGAGCAGTTTGGGGGAAACTAAGGGATGAGAATCTGGGGGCCTTACCCAGTACCTAGGCTCCTTTTTTACCTTGGCCTCACCTCTTGGATGTGAATTCTTGACCTGGGAGATTAACCTGGTATGTCTGTCAGTTTTCTTTTTCTATAAAACGCGCCTACGATCACATTTTGAGGAGGAATAAATGAAAGGTGCAGGTTCTTGCAGCCAACAAATGTTGCAGGCCAGGTCAAAGGTCACAGGGCCCTTGAACCCATCAGTGAAGACCTGGCCTGACCTGGTGGTCTTAGCCTAATAGCCTGGAGATGATGCAGTTACCAGGAGGGGCAGCAGTGGCAAGATGACAGCCCAGAGGTGGGGCGAGGCTGGAGCAGGTAGGGAAGCATTCCCCTTGTTAACTGCCCCAGTCTTTTGCCTGTGTTCCTCCATCCTTTCCCTTCTTGGGAACTTGGGACTCTGAGCCTCAGCTGGTGAGGGAGGAGGGGAGTGAGCGACAGGCCAGCAGACCAATGGGCCCCTGAGGTTGGGGTGGGGCGGGGCTTGTGCTGCCATGGAGAGGAGAGAAGCTGTTCTGTGGGGGAGGAGGGGGCGGGTGGGAAGAGGACCTGGAGATTGAGGGGAAAGGAGAGAGCAAACAAAGGGGTCAGGAGGGAAAATAATGCACTGGCTTCCTGAGGCCCTGCGGAGGCTGGGCAGGGAGAGGGGGCCAGGGGTAAAGGGGACCAAGGCTGGCGGCAGGCAGACCGGGGCAGGCGGGTTCTAAATGGCATTGTTTGAAGTGGCCGGCTAATTGCACAGAACAGCCTAAGCCTCAGACCACAGCCCAGCCCCCTCCTCTGTCCTGGGTGCTGGTATCTGAGCCTTCGGGCCGCCTGGCCACATGGAACCAAGTCCTGAGCCTCCGAGTTTGGTGAGGGGGGCAGGTTCTGGGGGGCAGTCTGGGTGGGGTCCTTGGGCAGGAGTATCACCCGGAGAAGATGTCAAGGGGCCTCTGTTGGCCTGAAGACCTAGAGCCACTGGCTGGAGGTTTGGGGTGTGCTGCCCCCTTGTGCCCTTGCTTCCCTGCTACCCTGCCCATTCTGGCCCTCCTGCAGGAAACAATGAAGGGAGACACCAGACAACTCAACAGAGAGGAGGACGCCAGCGGGAGGGAAGACTCCATCATCACTAATGGGGGCTGCAGCGACCAGTCTTCTGACTCCAAGGATGCGCCCTCACCCCCCATCCTGGAGGCTATCAGCACCCCGGAGATCAGAGGTGGCCGGGCCAGTGGGGAGGAGGGGTGTGGGACAGGCACTGCAGAGAGCGGCTGGACATGAGTCTCTGAGTGGGCTCAGGGCAGGTTGTGGGGAGAGGGTCTGGTCTCTGAGATGCTCCACCACCTCCTGGGGAAGGAAGCCCACTTCTCATCCCTGCCCTTGGGTCCTTCCCTGCCCCCCCCCAACCTGTCCATACTTTAGCTGGGTCACTGGGGAGGTAACCCCAAGGTGATGATGACCCCCGTCTTTTCCCAGCCGTGGCTGGGGTGCTCGCAGCATAGGTTGGGATCTTTGGCCCTTTTGCAGTGGGACCCTTCTCCCACAATCTGGGACCCAGATTGTGATTATGTGGGTAGATGACACTCGGGAGGGTCTGAGACTTGTTTCCTTTCCCCGCCTTCCCTTCCCCACCCCTCCCCTGCATAGTTCAGGATCACATCACCTGGGGTCCTCCCCACTGAGATTTTCTGACCCAGCTGTTTCAGAAAACCTTGTATTGTCCCATCTGCTGTTGAAATCCCCTGGAGCTGTGCTGTCCAATAGAAGTTTCTGTGTGAGGGTGAAAGTGTTCTGTTTTCTGCATTGTTCACTATAATAGCCGCTAACCACATGTGAGCACTTGAAATGTGACTGATACGCCAGGCACTCGATTGTTCATTAATTGTAGTTTGGTGGCCACAGATCTGGAAGGAATTTGATGCCTTCCCTCACGAGTACCTCCAGTATTGTTTTCGATCATATTATGTGCCTGGCTCTGTGCCCTGTTGCTTTATGAATACATTTGACTGGTCCACAGATCCTGAGGGGCTAGGAGTTAACCCCTGAGGATGCCAGTGGGTTTAAGAGTGGAGACACCAGGGACAGCACTGCAGGTCAGCAAGACGTTGCCTGTTCCCCAGCTTGGGAGCTTGCCCCTTTCTCCAAACAGACTCTGGTTCTTTATTCCAGGTCGCAGATCAAGCTCTCGGCTGTCAAAGAGGGAGGTCTCCAGTCTGCTAAGTTATACTCAGGTATGCGTTTTACTTGTTCTTTCTCCAGGGTTCCAGGGGAATTCCCCTTGAGCTTGCATTAAATGGGAACTTGGAGGCTCCACCAAACTTGAACCCAATATATTTGTTAAATGGTGAAATTCCAGCACTCCAGAGCACACAGAGGCCTTCGAACAACCTCATGAATGATGGCAATTTTTGTTAAGTGCCAAGTCTTTTTTAAAATCATAAATATTTATTTTACTGAATTACATTTTTTTTCAATAACTGCTTATTGAGCATATTTTTTGAAATTCTCTTCTCAGTGGATGATTAGTTATATTAATAAATTTCTAATGTAGTAAACCATCTTTTTTTCCTGGAGTGAGCCCAACTTGGTTGTGGTGTTTTGTTAATTTTTTTAAAGATTTTGCTTATTTATTTGAGGGAGAGACTGTGAGAGCATGAGAGGGGAGAAGGTCAGAGAGAGAAACTCCCCATGGAGCAGGGATCCTGATATGGGACTCCATCCCAGGACTCTGGGATCATGACTTGAGTGATGAAGGTAGTCACTTAACCCACTGAGCTACTCAGACTCCCAGTTATGGTGTGTTTTGAATTTGATTTACTTCAGCATCTTCATGAATAAAATGGGTGTATGATTTTATCAGAATATATTTGTGTCTGGTTTTGATAATTAGGGTTATGTGGCCTCATGGAAGTTTGTGTTTTTTCCTAAGATGGAAAGAACTTGCCAGGCATCTTGTAGGGGATTTTAAACAATCGTTGCAAGATCTTTGAATACTTGCCGCAGAGCTTCTAGTGTTGAGTTTTTTTCCAAGTTGTGGTTTTTCATAATTTTTTTTTTTTCACCCTCACACAGAAAAAGATTTCATTTATTTGACAGAGACAGTGAGAGAGGGAATACCAACCGGGGCAGTGGGAGAGAGAGAAGCAGGCTCCCCACCAAGCAGGGAGCCTGACAGACTTGATCCCAGGACCCTGGGACTGTGACCTGAGCTGAAGGCAGAGGCTTAATGACTGAGCCATCCAGGCGCCCCATCATGTTCATTTATTCCTGACGTCATTTCTGCCTCCTGTGTTCTTATTAATCATAGTAGAGTTTTTTCACTTGGGTTATTGATTTTTTTTTTTTTTTTTGAAGAACCAGTGTCACGCGCTGCGGACAGAGTTAGGGACATTTGCACAGCTTCTGTTTTGCTGGAGAGCAATCAGTGGGGACACAGATGGGTAGGGGAAGAGCTGTGGATATTTGGGACCATGTGGTCCAGACAGCGATCTGAGTTCGGGTGCACTGTTACCAGTAGTGGGAATGGAACCTCCCGTCTGAGCATCCTCTGAGCCTGGCCTTGGGCGAGGCTTGCATCTTCCATTCTCATTATCACTCTGTTGTGCTACAAGGGAATTACTGTTCGAGTTTTAAAGAGGAATGGACTCAGTCAAGGCCACAAGATGGGCAAGTGAGAAATCCAGTTCTGGGAAATCCAGGATCTGGGCCCGAGACTGCTCACAAGCTGTCCGGTTTTTGTGCCCAGGTTTGGGTTTTGCTCTGGGAATGGGACACGCATTAGGGGTTCTTCATGACTTGACACAGAATTGGTGCCCTTTCTTCTTGGTCGTGGTATCAGGAAACATCTCTCTTGAACCTCCGATTTCTTTTTAATTTTTTTTAAAAAATATTTTATTTATTTATTTGACAGAGATTACAAGTAGGCAGAGAGGCAGTCAGAGGAGGAAGCAGGCTCCCCGCTGAGTAGAGAGCCCGATGTGGGGCTCAATCCCAGGATCCTGGGATCATGACCTGAGCAGAAGGCAGAGGCTCTAACCCACTGAGCCACCCAGGTGCCCCGAACCTCCGATTTCTTGCAGATACTTAGTTGTGCAGGCTGACCAGCTCTCCCTGCGGGGCGCAGCCGAATCTCTCCCGGGGGGAGGGGTGGGGTACGGACAGGAGTCCTGATGACGCATATTGCTTTCATACCCTATCTTGGGATTTTACTGGGATTTTATTTTTCTGTCATGTCTTGAGTTAGTGATCCCCATGGCAAGCCCTTGTAAAGTATTTTTTGAACAAATACTTTGAGGTCAAGTACTTTGAGGTCACTTGGGTCAAAATGATGGACTCTTCATTCTCACACTGTTTCAGTTATGTGACCTTTTAATGACCTTTACAATTCCTAATGCTTCATTTCTAAAGGATCTGACAGGTGACGGAGATGGCGAGGGGGAAGATGGAGATGGTTCTGACACCCCGGTGATGCCCAAACTCTATCGAGAAACCAGGACGCGGTCTGAGAGCCCAGCTGTAAGTCGCCTGCCCCTCCGCCCTTCTGTAGGCCTGAGTGGAAGAAACCTGTCTTGATCCTCCTTTCTCCTTGGAGGTTTAGAAATTGGAAAATGACCGCAAGGTTTGCGAACTATCTTTGTAAAGGCTTGCTTTCACAGGGCAGGTTTTCAGCTCTTTGGGCACTTCTGGCTTTAAGTGCCTGAGAAAGACAGTTTGTAGCTGGATGGCTCAACCAGTGATTGCCTTTGGGAGTTCTTTCTGCAAGTAGATTCTGTGACTTACAGTGTGAGGCCTAGAAAGGCAGTCCTTGCTAATGACAGTGGGAGTGGGGGGCTCACTTGGTGAGCACTGTAGGTCTAGTTTATAATCTCACCCAACATGCGATGTATGTCATGCTCTTCTTACAGACTAGAAGATTCCAGTAACTTACCAAAGTTAAACAGTAATTCTTTTTAAGAATCTTTGAAATTTTATTTTGGGATTGGTTGATTGGTTTTAGAGAGAGAATGAGCATACAGGGTGGGGGACAGAGGGTGCCAGAATCCTGAAGCAGACTGACTCCCTGTTGAATGTGGAGCCCAGTGTGGGGCTTAATCCCAGGACCCTAAGATCATGACCTGAGTGGAAAAATGAGAGTCAGCCGTTAACTGCCTGAGCCCAGGTGCCCCATGAACAGTCATTGTCATGTGTAGGATTTGAATAGAGATGTTGCAGGTTCATGTTCAAGGGCTTTCCTCTTGATGTTCCAGGACCTTCCTGAAGAAGGCAACAAATTATTCCAACGCTTTTGGGGGAAAGTGTTTGGTTTGGATTTTAGTCTTCATTGAGTCTGCAGTTGCCTGCTGTCTTGGTTGGGCAGCCTGGGATCTGCCGCGAGCTGCTGGCAGGCCTGGGGACACCCGACCCCCCTCTCCCACTAACGGGAGTTTCAGGGAAGGGGGGAACGTGGCCAGTCAAACTCTTCCCTAACTTAACCACCTTGTTGCACTTCTGTTGATGTGAGGTGACCTTTCCAGTCGGGTCCTCTTGGCCCCCTGCCCAGAACTCCATGCCTTTAGTCACCAGCGGCCTCGTGCTTATCCTCTCTTGCTTCCAGGTCCGAACTCGAAATAACACCAGTGTCTCCAGCCGGGAGCGGCCCCGGCCTTCCCCACGTTCCACCCGAGGCCGGCAGGGCCGCAATCACGTGGATGAGTCCCCCGTGGAGTTTTCAGCTACCAGGGTTGGTTCCCCCAGATAACCCCCGTCTCTTTAAGGGGAAGATCTGCCTCTCACTGGGCCACCCAGAGTGGCTGGTGTGTAACCTACATCCGTTCTCCACTCTTACAACCTTTTCAGGGTCTTACCTTTCCTTTCTTTCCTGGTTGCTGGGTAAGCTTCTCTTAAGCCCGATGACTTCTCTCCTGGCCTGATCTGGATGGAACTCGGGTGGCAATGTGCAAATTCCCCTACTGACCGGGTTCTTGCTCCTCCTCTGGAATGAGCTTGAAACTCCTTACTCCAGAACTGTTTTGTCTCCCTGGTATCATCTTTGACTGTCTTGAGGCAACCCCAGTGGTTACTGCAATTCTCCACTCCTGGTTCAAGGCTGGGCACACAGTAAGCATTTGAGGAAACCAGCGGCCCTCTCTCAGCTTGGCTCCCAGAGGCTCTCGGCATCCCTCATCATCATTCTGCCTTTGTCCTTGATTCTGTCTCTCTCTTGAAGGAGGTTTTTTCCCACCACTTGAGGAGTAATGGTTCCTGGGAAACTGTCCTTGGTGGTCTCTGTTCCCTTCATCTTACATCTTATCTTCACTGTTTCTGCTCATTTGGGAAGCAACTGGGGTTCCACTGATCTCTGGTCACCTACCTGGTTTGCTGTGGCCCAAGTTTCGTGTCCTTCTGTCCACAGTCCCTGAGGAGGCGGACAGTATCCTTGGCAGGCACACCGTGGCCGTCCCCAGCCAGCCCCTACCTCACCATTGACCTCACGGATGATGACGTCGTGCCCCAGAGCAGCAGTACCCCCTACGCCCGCCTGGCCCAGGACAGTCAGCAGGATGGCCCTGAGTCCCCACAGGTGGACCTGGAGGCTAGAGATGCTGACAGCGCTGAGTATCAGGTACCACAAGGATGGGCTAAATAATAGGAAAGAACACGCTTACCCATAGGCATTATTCCTACCTTTTTCGGCGGGGGAGGGCTCACATCTGTTGTAATACTTGAATTTCTTTAGCCTGCAGATTTTCCATATGCAGTGTCTACTTCCTTTATCCTGCTGTTCTGCCAGTAGTAAATCAATCAATTTCTGATTGCCCCATATTTGTACCATCAAATACATGTGCCTTGTTTGTATATGTAACATGTGGTGTGATTCTGTTCATGTTTTATGTACAGTTGTAGCCTGGTTACTTTGTTAGGAGCTGGAGTCCCCTCTCTCAGGTCTGTGGTCCCCTGTATTCTGTAATCCGTCTTGTGTATTGTCCATGATTAGCTGGTGGGCGGGGTTCACTCCACGGCCGGGTTCATACCGAGTGTGGACACCTGTTGCAGAGAAGTCTTGTTTCCTATGTTTATCAGATTGTAGGTCTGTTTGAGTAACTTTTTTCTCATGGGCATTTCACATTTCATGGTTAAGCTTTTTGTGTGCAAGTGTCTACAATTTGCTTTTTAATGGCTTTGGAATAGCCTGTTAAACCCTCGGTGGAAAAAACCCAGGTGATTGTCATGACTTAACTCTAGTCTTACTTTCCTGTGTTTTGAGTTGACATCTTTGATTCCCAAATATGATTCCCAAATATGATAAAGTTGACATCTTTAATTCCCAAATTAAAGGTGAAATTTCACAAATTCTAATAAATCCCACATTCCTGTCAAAAAATCAAACTGACCCCTTACATATATATTCAAGGCGTTCTCTCTCCTATTTCTTACTTTTTCAAAGTAATGCTCCAAGTTGGCCCAAGGGGAGGTGGCCTTTGGGGTTAGTGAGGTGGGAAAGATTTTTTCCTTGGCCCAGGTGATCTGTCTCATTGGGATTCCTTCATGTGTTTTTTTTTTTTTTTTCCAGGATGGGAAGGAGTTCGGGATAGGGGATCTAGTGTGGGGAAAGATCAAGGGCTTCTCCTGGTGGCCTGCCATGGTGGTGTCCTGGAAGGCCACTTCCAAGCGCCAGGCCATGTCCGGCATGCGGTGGGTCCAGTGGTTTGGTGATGGCAAGTTCTCTGAGGTGAGTTGGGCCAGGCAGGCTCTCATGGGCCACAGACCCATTTCCTTAGTTTCCTTTATTTCCTTGTATACTTGACTTTTTTTAAGATGCGTGTCTTGTGACTGTTTCTTCAGATGGGTGAGACTCTTTGACTCTTTGTGTCTAGGAAGGACAAAAATTTCCTGTTAACTGACATAAAAGACATATAGGTTCTCTTGCACCCAGAGCTTAGTCTGTCTACACTTTACAAGAGCTGGAAAGTATTCTGAAGCCACTTGTGCTCTGTTGGTTTTTATTTATTTCTCAGGGCAGAGTCCCCAGGATGGATTCCTGGGCAGACACTCAAAGATTCTCTTTGGGAAAAGCCTGGAAGAGACAGGAAGGTGATCTGTTCTGAGAGGTGTTGGGAGGGGCATGGGAGGAGAGGTGGGCCTAGGGGCATGGAAGACAACTGATTTTAGGGTTTATTGATTATTGGTATTAAGCTTTTTTCTTCTTTAAAGATTTATTTATTTGGGGGGGAATGTGGGGGTTGGGGACAAGAGCGGAGCACAAAACTG
Organism: Mustela nigripes; assembly: GCF_022355385.1. Lineage (NCBI taxonomy): Eukaryota > Metazoa > Chordata > Mammalia > Carnivora > Mustelidae > Mustela > Mustela nigripes. Next base: position 115,249,263 of record NC_081563.1, read on the forward strand.
GACCATGGCTTGATCTCATGACTCTTGAGATCATGATCTGAGCCGAAACCAAGAGTCAGATGTGTAACCAACCACACCACTTAGGTGTCCTAAACTTTGTAGTTTTTTTGTTTGTTTGTTTTTGTTAAACATTTTAAGTTACTTCTTGATGAAAGTCTGTGGGTAAGAGCTTTGTTTGTTGGACATGAATCTGGCAGTTCCTTAAACCTTGTCAAAGGCACATTCTGAGATCTTGGGTTGTGATGAGAACAGCACAGGCAATACTTAGCCTGTGATGATGGTCTCTTCGAAATGTTAGTCCCACCTTCATATCCAAAGGTTTGAGGAACAGTAGCAAGCTGGGTTGGGATGGAGGCAGATGTGGAAATAGAGAACCATCCCAGTACATCTGTGGGATTCAGGAACCTCAAATTGAGGTTCTTTTTCCACCATGATTTGGATTTGCTGTAAACACACTGACACTCCCAGAGGGCATGGAGTCTTGCCTGGCAGGTAGAATGCATGTGGATACTTTTCCTGGCCAGCAGAGGGAGCAGGATGACAAATGTCTTGGGCCTTTGCTCTCCCTGAAGCATCTAACTGCAGGGATGTGGGCCATGAGTTCTGTGAAATGGAGAGAGACATGGATTGTTCGTAATTGCTTTGGCCCAATGAGACCTATATTGAGCTTTGCAAGACAGGGTCTGATGCTAATAGGATGACTTGTGTGGCTGCTAGCATAATAGCACAGGATTGCCACACAGGTCCTGGTGCTTGGGCTATTGTCCTAGAGTAGTTTAGCGCTTAGAACAGCACCTGCATTTCTATGTACAACCTCGCTGATTCCTAGGTTCTTTTCCTTTTTTAAAATGGTTTTATTTATTTATTTGACAGACAGAGATCACAAGCAGGCAGAGAGGCAGGCGTGTAGAGGGGAAGAAGCAGACTCCCCGCTGAGCAGAGAGCCCAATGCAGGGCTTGATCCCAGGACTCTGAGATTGTGACCTGAGCCAAAGGCAGCGGCTTAACCCACTGAGCCACCCAGGCACCCCTGATCCCTAGGTTCTTATAAATGGTGGCAATAGCCCCTTGTGGGAGGTCAAGGTGAGAGATGTAAAAAAAAAAAAAAAAACAGAGGTTGGCATGAGAATAAGCAAGCCCTCAGGGGAGTGATAGGTCACATGGCTTTCAGGGCTGATTAGTGTCCCTGAACACCAGTTTCGTCTTGTCCTATCTGCAACCTAACGTGTTTGTGCACAGTTGGGTATGAACCTTGTGGACTAGGGATATTTAGCCCCAGTGGAAGGCACATAGCAACAAATCACAGTAACTAAAAACTGCTCACTCTGTGCCAGCAGTGTTTTCAAAATATGTGTATTAAATCAATTGTGTTAATAAAAGCCTACATCACAGCTGTTTATCGTGCTCTGGAAGGAAGGAAGAACACGTGCAAAGGCACCAATGTCAGGCCATCCATGGTTAATGTCAAGACTGAGAGGGGCCTATATCAACAACCCTGTGGATCTTAGAATATATACAAATAAAGGACACGTTTGATCATATCCCTTGGGAGAATCCTACTTTCTCCCACTTGGAGTGTCATGTTCGCCATGCTTCTGGCTATAGGGTATGTTAAAGGCTGTGCTCCTGTTTGTTTTCTGCTTTTCTTTCTAGTCTATAGCTTGATCTGCAGGAATAAAGCTGGGAGAGACACAGGACACTTCAGACCCAGGCTGTACATGGGTATTGATGATGGCTTTCTTTTCTAGGTGTCTGCAGATAAGCTAGTGGCCCTGGGGCTGTTCAGTCAGCACTTCAACCTGGCGACCTTCAATAAGCTGGTCTCTTACAGGAAGGCCATGTACCATGCATTGGAGGTAACATGGGTAGTGGGTGATGAGGGCCTGACCCTGAGAACAGAGGTAAAGTGAGAGACTTCTAGAAAGCCACCTCAGGCCCCAGTGTGCCCAGTGGTAGCGGGGGGCAGAGCCACCAAGGAGAAAGTGTATGTAAACATGACAGGAGCCCATTGACTAAGAAGGAAAGGAAGGGATTTGAGACTTCCTGTGAGTTCCCAGCACTACCCCCAGCTTCCGTGCCTGCTGACGGAGGGAAGAGGAACCCTCTGGGGCAGGAGACAATATTCCTATCTCTGAATAAGCTTTTCCAGGGCCTCAAAGCCTCCTTCCTTTGAGTGGTGTGGTTCGAGGTCAAGACTAGAGAACAGCTGAGGCCAGCTGCTTCCTCTCCTTGACCTCAGGCCTGTCATTCACTCCCTCTGCCTTGATTTGGAAATGTAATGGTCCGTGGCCTTGGTCCAGCATTCATGAGCCTGTCTCTATGGTTAATTAGACATGTAAAACTTTGGTGTCTCTGAAATAGGACTTAATACTTGAGACCTCCCCAGCTTCATTAGTTGGGGAAATAAAACCAGAAATCTGAAACTTCTCAGAGATGGTGAGACATGCTGGCTGGTACTTCTCCTATTGTCGATCTTCTGACCTTTGAGAGGGAACTGAGCACTCACAGCCCTATGGGGAAGAGATCATGTTTGGTATCTACATGGAGAGACTTAATTCCCCCTCCATGGCCTCCTGCCTGTCTCCCTAAACAGGCCCCTCCTCCCTGTCACATACCACAGCTCAGGACAGCTGCTGGGCTATGAAAGGGACCAGTGTGAAGAGGAATGCAGGCCTCCGCTGGGGGAGTCCCTGGGTTTGGCCTGGCTAGGACCCACCCCCCTGTTCATCAGATCCTCTTTATCTCCGCAGAAAGCCAGGGTGCGGGCTGGCAAAACTTTCCCCAGCAATCCTGGAGACTCCTTGGAGGATCAGCTGAAGCCCATGTTAGAGTGGGCCCATGGGGGCTTTAAACCCACTGGGATCGAGGGCCTCAAACCAAACAACAAGCAACCAGGTGGGACTGGGTCCCTGGGCAGCACCCAATGTCTGCTGCTGGTGGGGACCCTCCTGGGAGATGCAGGCATCCCCTGCTGCCACCTACCCTCCTGTCAGCCCTAGGCGTCTTGTCACTCTGAACCCCCGGGAAGCTGGGAAAGCAAATAGCCCAGCCTTTTTCAGCTTCCCTAGTCACTTTTTTCCTGCTGAAGGTCAGGTACACGTAATTAGGTTGAATCTGCTCTGAAAACTTGAGTAAACAGAAGGCCAAGATGGAATCTTCATTGGTGCTTTTTAAAAAAATTTTAAGATTTTATTTATTTATCCAACAGAGATCATAATTAGGCAGAGAGGCAGGCAGAGAGAGAGAGAAGCAGGCTCCCTGCCAAGCATAGAGCCCGATGTGGGGCCTGATCCCAGGACCCTGAGACCATGACCTGAGCTAAAGGCAGAGGCCCAACCTACTGAGCCACCCAGGCACCCTGATGTATTTTTTTTTTTTTAAAGGAAAAGTTAGTAAGCTGTGTTCACTGGAGAAAACATGGAAGTGTTAACCCGTCCCCCCACTCCCCAACCCCGTAAGCCATCTCCATTCAGAAAGAGGTATCTCCCATCCTAAGGGTTTGACCAGTATCATATTTCCTCTAATGAAAGAAGTCACTCCAGATATCCCAGATGCCCGAAATCCAGAATTTGTCTTAAAAATCCATACATTTAACATAGTATTTTCTGTTTTGTTTTGTTTCCCTCCCCCCAACATATAAGTGGTTAATAAGTCGAAGGTGCGTCGTGCAGGCAGTGGGAACTTAGAATCAAGGAAATACGGTATTCCCTTCCCATATTTTGACTATGCACTGTTTTCTCTGTACTTTTCTTTCGATTTCTTGAATATACAGTGGTCACTGGGAAAGAATCCAATCTGTTAAGTCAACCTGAGCCCTCACCCACCCCTTCACTCCCAACCCTCCTCACAGCTGCCCTCCAGGTTAACATTGGGTGTGCACACCTTCCAGCTTTTTCTGTACACTAGTTGGATTCCTGCTTTTCCTTTGTTTTGCAATTCTAATAGTGTATGCACTGTCCAATGTAATTTTGTCACTAAAGTGTCTTTATGATCTCTAATGTCTACATGATTTCCTTTAACCATGTTCCTCATAGGTGGTATTTATAGACTGAATGAAAATGAAATGGGAACTTAAAGAAATACATACACCGTGGCCACATAATAGACTTTTTTGTCTAATAACAACATTGCAAAAAGTACCAAGAAAGGGTGAAATCAATATAAATCTAGTATTCCCAGCATTTTATTATTTCTAACAATCTGTACAATAGTTAGAGTTGGAAGTTAAAATTTATAGAGCAGTTTTCAAAATCTATTATTTTGAGGCCTTAGGGATCGCTTAGTTTTTACAGTGTTTTCATTAGAAATACTAGATGATCTATTTTTATGGATGACCCAAGTTCCCGATGAACCAGTTGATGGGCTCCACTTCTGGTTTTTTAGCGTATTTTCAGATTAAAGGTGAAGTGGAGTCACTCAGGTACACAAGTCCTATCTAGTGCTGAGTCAGTACATGTGGCTGTTACTCTGTTGGCATCAGAGACGAAGCTGGGTCTCATTTTCCTTGTGTTGGATCTGGCACCCATTTCTGTTTTTCTGGCACCCATTGCTGTTTAAACCCCTATAAAAACGTGGCGAGGAATTCTGAATTCTGTTCTCATCCGAGTTGCCCACAAGGACATGCAGTGTGGACCCATGTCCTGGCCCAGATGCCGGTGGGCACCCAGGCATGGCGTGGTTCTATCCCAGTCCCCGGATTCCCCGTCCCCCTCCCCCCGCCCCGTACCTCTGCCCTGGCTTCCATCTCTTTACCTTTCACAGAGAATAAGACCAGAAGACGAACAGCTGATGACTCTGCTGCCTCGGACTACTGCCCCCCACCCAAACGCCTAAAGACCAACTGCTACAACAATGGCAAAGACCGAGGAGAGGAGGACCAGAGTCGAGGTAACCATGGGCCAGTGAGGAGGCTGGCGGGGTCGATCTCCCTTCGAGTCAGGGTGGACGTCAGAAAGGGCCATTCAGCATGGGTGTGTGCCTGGGTGATAGAGAAAGCAGCTCCCTGACTCTGGGCCACATCTGCTCTTTTCTCAACAGAACAAATGGCTTTGGATGTTAGCAATAACAAGAGTAACCTGGAAGGTAAGGGGCTCTCCCCTTGGTGATCTCTCCTTCATGCCCTGGGTAGTGCCCAGGGTTGATCTTAGGCTTAGCCTGCTTGCCTGTCCTGCTGGAGTCTAAGCCAGAGCTGTGCCTTGGCCTCGGGTTGGGGTGGGTTCATCTTTGTTGCTGTATATAGTGGAATGCATTGCCTGATTCTGCCCCTGTGAGTGAGCAAGGCAGTGGGGTTGGGGTAGTTTGGCCCAGAGAATCCCAAACCTGAAACCAGTATCTGTGGCATCTTCGGTATTCCCAAACAAGAACTGGAGCAGGCTTTGAGACTCAAGGTAGACACATTTCACCATGGTCAGTCTCTCAAGCCAACTCTGGTCTGTTTGTCCTAGCTGGGAGTTAGCCACTGGAATTGAAACACTGCCCAGAATGTATCAAACTGAATTCAGAATGTGTGAGAACAAATGGACTCTCCCTTGCTTCCATAGACTGATGTCCTTTCGTTAACAAATATTTATTGAGTGGTTATCTCAACTCTGGGTAGGAAGACAACACAGCTCCTGATCCAGAATACCCTGGGGAAAGCTCGCATTTGGAGCAGTTCCTCCTGTTGATTCTGGAAACCTTGACACATAATCCTTCCATTCCTCAAGACTCATCACCTATTTGTGCTGCCTGGCTGGGGGTGCTTGGTCTCAGGCATTTTTTTTTTTTTTTTTAAAGATTGATTTATTTTAGAGAGCCAGAGTGTAGGTAGGAGGAATCTCAAGAAGACTCTGCTGAGAGCGGAACACAGGGCATGGCTCAGTCCCCTAACTCAAGAGATGACTGCCTGAGCCAAAACCAAGAGTCCATGCTTAACCTGACTCTACCACCCAGGCACCCAGGTCTCAGGCATTATAATGGCTCCGCCCACATGACCAGTGATGTCCGTGAATCCTGGCCTGCTGGTGTGAGGGCAGGCTCGATGTCCCAATAGGAAGGGGAACCCTTGTTCTGAGTTACACCCGTGGCTGTGTATGGAGATCGTTGTAGGCATTTCTTACAAAGACAAAGGCAAATTGGCCTCACTGTAAATTTCCCAGATTTGTCTTTAAAGAATCTCAAAAGAGCTTCATACCAGGCCCTCCCAAGCAAGTCTCTGTGCTATCATGGCCTTGGCTCTGAGTCCTGCCCCAGGTCTTCCAACATGCCCAGCCCTCTGCCTGTGTTTGGGACCTCCTTCTTGGGGCTCCTGTTTCGGCCTCTTCTCATCTCTGGAAGGAGGCTGGCAGCTTTGAAGCAGTGCTGAAGGAAAGAGAGCATGAGGAACCCTTGTGAGTTTGCTCGCTTGGAGTAACTGTTCAGAGTTAGACTCCAGGCTTCAGCCCTGGTGTTGGGGCTGTAAGTGCTGCCAGCTGCATCCCTGTCTTTCCTGTAGATAGCTGTCTCTCCTGTGGTCGGAAAAACCCCGTGTCCTTCCATCCTCTCTTTGAGGGGGGGCTCTGCCAGACGTGCCGGGTAAGTGTAGCCTGACTCTGGGCTTTCCTTCCCTCAGCTCTGCTGTTCTTTCCCAGGAAAAAGCACTTGTGTGTCCCCGTAGGGGAGGCCCTAAGGAAGCTGTCCCCTCCCAAGGGCTGGCTGCTGCAGCAGCGAAGCCATCCTACAGGGCTTGCAGACCCCAGCTGGTGGCCCTGGAAAAGGGTGCCAGAGCCACCCTGTGATCTGTTCCACGGCTGCGTGCTGGGGCCTCAGCCAACGAACAAGTGGGGCCTGGAGGTCCTTGGCCCCCACTCTCACAGGCGCTTCTCTCTGGCTGCCAGGACCGCTTCCTCGAGCTCTTCTACATGTATGACGACGACGGCTACCAGTCCTATTGCACGGTGTGCTGTGAGGGCCGCGAGCTGCTGCTCTGTAGCAATACGAGCTGCTGCCGGTGAGTAGGGCGGGGCCGGGCCTGCAGCCCCGAGGGATCCCTGATAAGATGGCTGGACCCTGGCGAGGGGTCCTCCAGGCCATGCTCTTTGTGTCCTTGACAGAATTGGGGAGCACGGCTGGGCTAAGAGTGGTGGTCCCTGAGGGTGGGGAAGGCTTACTGGAGGTAGGCCAACTCGGGGGTGTGCCGGGGAGCTTTTCTGTGCACCAGCCTGTGGGTTGTGTGTTCACGCATTGGTCCTCAAGGGACAGGTTGATGGAGACTGATTCCCGACACTGTGCCTTCCAACCCATGGAGAAGAGCACAAGGGGCCCAAGAAGGCTGCCTGTTGCCATCTTCAGGGGGACTGTGGGGGGCCAACAGATGATCTGCCTACTGACGGGGGTGTCCTTCTCCCTTGCTGGCGGGCGCAGGTGCTTCTGCGTGGAGTGCCTGGAGGTGCTGGTGGGCACAGGCACCGCGGAGGACGCCAAGCTGCAGGAGCCGTGGAGCTGCTTCATGTGCCTCCCGCAGCGCTGTCACGGTGTCCTGCGCCGCCGCAAGGACTGGAACGTGCGCCTGCAGGCCTTCTTCACCAGCGACCCGGGCCTTGAATACGTAAGCCACATGGAACCCCTGCACCACCCACGCCCAGAGCTTCAGGGGTCTGGAGCACTCCGCAAGTCTGTTGGCAAGAGTTAATGGGAAAGATCCCTTGTATAGACGAGCATCCGAGAGCCGCAGACCTGGTCCCCTGTCTAGCTGTCAGACTTCTGCAGTGTTCTCCTCTCTTCCTTCACGCCCTCTCACTGTGGATGTTCCCAGGCCTGCTGAAGAAGTGATTACAGAACTAACCAAGCCTTAGTCTTAGCGGAGCTGAAGAGGGAAGGGGAGCCTGAGACATAACACTGAAATCATGGTGGGAATGGATTTTCCTGGGCTCCTGCCTGCAGTTCTCAGAGGGAGGCTCCAGGTCATTTCTGTGTAGGGCATCGTGTTTTTGTGTGTGTGCATCTGTATCAAAGTCGCAGTCTATGTCCATGTCTGAGGGAAGGATGGCTGTTCAGGCCCAGAGTTCTCTAGGGGATCCCAGCTAGGAATTTGCAGAGCCACAGGGTTTGTGACTCAGAGGAAGGTCAGCCCTGCCCTCCCAGAGGCTGAGTCTCACCCCCTCTACCGTGACTTCCATGACCTCCTTCTTTAACCTGGCAGGAAGCCCCCAAGTTATACCCTGCGATTCCCGCAGCCCGAAGGCGGCCCATTCGAGTCTTGTCCCTGTTTGATGGAATTGCAACAGGTGAGTTTGGAGTTTATCTAGGGACGCTCACCTGCTCTAGGTGTCCTGTCATCAGTGCCAAGAAAGATCCCTGGGATGACCTGTTGGTCACTTCGAGAACACCACGGGCTCCTTGTTTCTCTCCTCAAACCTCTCTACCATTTCACCTACTGGGCCTCCTTTGGGCCTTTTTAAGGGCAGGTATATCTTAGCCGGGTTGGCATTATTTATTATGTGCAGGTATCTTAGAAAATGATTTTTCTGTTCCATAAAGTTGCATCTGTTGGAGCTGAATTGGGCAGGTCCTCATACCTCCTCTCTTGGTTCTCTCCTATTTCTCTCAGCTTGCCCAGGGCCCAAGGAAGCATGGCAGGCCAGCGCGTACGCTGCCTCTGGGGGACGTGTCTGATCAAACTCCATGAATCCAAAAAGCTGCCCTATGATGTATTGTCAGTAACATCTCTATGCCCATAGCAGGGAGCGGTAGAAATGAGCTGTTTGCATCATTTGTACTTAAATGTGTGTACTTTGGTGTCCAGAATCTGAAATCATTGACAGCTTTTAATGACTCCCTTAGGTCATTACTTTGTGGTCCCCAACTCTTCTTGGGTCTTCAAGACTATCTGTATTGGTGCAGATCATGCCTAGTGGAACTGGGCCTGGCCTCTGCCACCAGGCCTTGAGGTGTTTTCTAAACATGGTTTTGGTGCAGATTCCTGTCTGTGTGTCTGTGTTTGACTGTGCTAGGTGGTAGGTTCTGGGGCCCCAGTTATGTGCCTGTCCATTTCAGTAGGTCCGATGGTGGGCTGTGCCACTTACTATGTATTTCATATTCATGAAAGTCAACATCCAGGGAGATTGGTGTAGCCAGTGTGTGGTCTCTGTGGCATCCGCGTGGGTTCCCTCGAGGACCATCGTGTCCTTGCTGGAGATGGTTTAGAATCACTGGAAGGAGGGTGCCCGGGGAGGACAACTCTGATGCACTTCCTGTCCCCTGACACCCTATAGGGTACTTGGTCCTCAAAGAACTGGGCATCAAAGTGGAGAAGTACGTCGCCTCTGAGGTGTGCGAAGAATCCATTGCTGTTGGAACTGTGAAGCATGAGGGGAACATCAAATATGTGAATGACGTCAGGAACATCACGAAGAGAAATGTGAGGGCAGCCTGCACCCCTGTTGGGCTCTGCCCTACCCACCACCCCTTCTTCCTCCATGCCGTCAGCCTCACACATCCTCATGCCCACATAGCCCCCTTCACAGGGCCCAGGGCCCAGGGCCCAGGGTCCTGGTAGAAGAGCGAACCAGGGATTGCATTGAGCTGTGGTGCCAAGACCCACAAGTTGGCAAATCATTCAAAATGATTTAGGTCTTTGGAAATCTGGGGCATTGTGTTGTCTTGGGTGAGAAGTGGATTTGGGAGACTTAACTGATGAAGTGAGATTCTAGGAGTGTTTTCTTTTTTTCTTTGCAGTAGGGTTCACACCAGACATGGATATTGAACCCATAACCCTGAGATTTAAAGTTGTGTGCTCGACCAACTGAACCAGCCACGCAACCTAGAAAACCCTAGGGTTTTCTCATCCCCAACTCCCACTGAGAGTGACTATTATTCTCTCACAGATTGAAGAATGGGGCCCCTTTGACTTGGTGATTGGTGGAAGCCCATGCAATGATCTCTCCAATGTGAACCCTGCCAGGAAAGGCCTGTATGGTGAGCATCCCTAAGAGACATCCCTCTGTCACCTCAATGCTGAGAAGGACTGGTCTCAGGAGGAACTATTGTCTGGCCAACCTTATGTACGTTGTATGTCCTCTCCTCAGAGATAGTATAGTAATGAATTACTGCCCTGCTGATGCCTGTGTCCTTAGTCCTTCCAGAGGAGTGCAGGTAGAAGGGGGCTATATGGTGTCGGCTATAGTCAGGCAATCACTGGGAGCCCAGTGGTGTCCGTGTGGACGGGTGGGCTGAGGAATTTGAACCTGCCTCTGCCATCTTCTTTTGTGGCTTAGAGGGCACAGGCCGCCTCTTCTTTGAGTTCTACCACCTGCTGAACTATACACGTCCCAAGGAGGGAGACGACCGGCCCTTCTTCTGGATGTTTGAGAACGTGGTAGCCATGAAGGTTGGCGACAAGAGGGACATCTCTCGTTTCCTGGAGGTGAGGGCATCTTGGGTCCGGATTGTTGAGACATCATGGAGGGAACACCCTGTTGGCATTGGGGATTGGTTGGGTGTTTCTGCTCTTGGGAGCAAGCCTGGGTTCCTAGTAGAGGACACGGTGAAATCCAAAACTAATGGAGTCATGTGGGTGATTCTTTTTTAGTGCATGGAAAATATTTGATCTCTAACCTCAACTAGACCCCTGAAGTCAGATGATGACATCATCTACTTTGGGGTCTCAGGAGATTTGACTAAACTGTTTACTCCAGGGAGTTTTTTTTCATCCCTGTTCTGAGAACTGCTACTTTAGGGCTACAGTTGCTTCATTATGAAACATTATCATCAAGCATTCTAGTAAATGCTTTTTATACACTTCATTTTATTCAAAACTCTGCCTCTTACATTCTGTAGGAGAGGTTATAGAACTGGCTAGTTTCCTCATTCTTTGTGAACCTGGCAGAATGGTGACAAAAGTTGCGTTTTGTTAGCTCTGCATTCCTGCAGCCAGGAACCCCCAGCTTGGCAGATGCCAATTTTGAGCTGCCTTTCCTGCCAGAGTTCTTGATGGGGAATTGGTCTGTCTGCTGGCTGGCAGGAACCAGCTGGGGTGGTGGTGGTGAGGGGCCTGTCACCTACCCAGGTCAGATCCCACTCCAGCTGGCTTCCACTTGAGTTGTGATGTAGGCTCCCAGCGGCTGTCCCCACTCTCTCTGCAGTGTAACCCAGTGATGATTGATGCCATCAAAGTGTCTGCTGCTCACAGGGCCCGCTACTTTTGGGGCAACCTGCCTGGAATGAACAGGTAACAAGGGGCTCAAGGTGGGACAGTTAACAGCCAAGTTAAGTATAACTAATGATGTGAGACCGAACTGTGAACTCTTGTGATTCAGAGACCCATTCAGACCTTCTAGAAAGCACTGACTCTGCTGAGAAGTGCCCCCACCTGGGATTTAGACCAATCCCTTGTGCCATGTTTGAAGCTTTTTTGGGAAGCATGGCACCGACCTAGAAATCTGAGGCTGGGATTAGTCTCCTGACTTATTCCCACTCTGCCCGTGGGACAGGTTCTTAAAAAGGGCCTGGTGCTGAAACAGTCCGGACAGAGTGCTGATGCTTCCGTATCCTACCTCTTCAGTTACTATCGTGTTGGGAGATGCAAGTCCGTGTGGTTAGACCATGTGAGCCCTGGTGACGAGCCCCATGGCGACCAAACCAATGGCAGAGCTGAGATAACCTGTCCCCTTGGATTTCCTTAACCAGGAGCTTTTCCCAACTTTATTAGTCTTTTCATGTTGAAAGCCACAGAGTAAGTGGCTTTGCTGAAGATTCATTATCTCCTCCATGTGGTTTCCAGGGGAACAACCTGCTAATTAAGATAGAAAATATGATGGTATTATGACATCCAAGACTTGCAAATTGCGAGTTAAGCTTAAAAAAATTTTTTTTCCTTTAGAAGAAAGTGCTGGAAGCATAATAGCTTTTCAGGCATTTAGCAAAGTGTGAACAGAGGGGAGAAGTTGCTAGAATAGATAGTAGGATTTATGTTGGGTATGTTGCATTTTTATTTGGCTAATTAGCCAGTGAAATGGAAAATGTTCATGTCAGGATGAAGGGGGCTCTTCGCTCTGCAGTCGAGCTCTCCCACTGTGCCAGGCATTGCTGTATGTGCTGCCAGTATAGTGCTGAACACATTAGATGTCAGTCTTGGCTCTGGAGTTGATGTGCTAATGGGGGATGGGTAGCAAAGACAGTACACTTCATGGTCCTGGCTGGAGGTGGGGGCATTGGAGGAATTGATGGGGAAGCTGCTTATTCTGGCAGGGCCTTTAAGGGAAGGAATGGAGCCATGCAGTTGACTGAGGGAAGAATGAACATTCCAGCAGAAGGAATAGGGAAAGGGTCTATGGCGAACAGTGAATTGGAAGAGCAGCTCAGAATGGTGTTGCAGAGTGGCCCAGAGTGGCAGGGACAATAAGGCAGAGGCCTTGAGTATGGGCCAAATTGTGTGGCACTTGAGAGTCCTTGCATGGGAATGCATGAGATACATCTCAGGTTCGTGTTCATTGTTCATAGGAGGATAGACAATAGCAGGATGAGGGCAGCAGTGGGGAGACCAGTGAGGGTGGGTTTTCAGAGGAGGACCCCAGAAGGCACCATACATAACATTCATACTCAGCACAATGCAAGCGTGGGTCCCTGGGGGCTTGGCAGCTCATGAATTCTATGGAACTTAGCAGGAGGGATCAGATTGTAGGTAATGTCAGGGTAGGAGTAACAGGATTTGCTGAGGTCTTGAATGTAAACTATCTGATGAAAGTCGTCAGCATCGCCTCCAGAGCATTTTGCTTGAGTTATTAGGGGCTATAGCTGGGCGCTGCAGGCTCAAGGATGGGTGACCCAACCATCACGGGATCACAGACCTAAATACGGCTGTCTGACCCAGTGCCTAGGTTGTGTATATCTCATTCCTACAGTCAGCACACTTAGGGCTGTGCTCTGTCCCCCAACTCCTTTGGGTTCATGGAAGAGTCAAGATTGGGGGTAGGCAGGCATTTAGTCTGGAAGGTAAGGTCAGGAAAATCTCATAGAATCTAGGGAAATGGTTTGGGTGATTCAGTGGCCTCTCTTTTGGGCATCATTAGTTCTTAATCTGATTTCCCTTTGGTCTTGAAGTTCCTTACACAGGGGTTTCTGTGGTGGTCATCATCTCAATACATTCAGACTTTTTGCTGACTTTTCTCCTCTGGAACGCTTAACCACTCAAGTTCTAGCCCTTTGCCTTCTCAGGCATCTGTCTGCCTCTCTGCATTTGCAGGTTTCAATAGTGAAAGTGATAAGGATTATTGTTATCATCAACCATCTCCTGTCCTTACCTGTACCTCTGGTCAGCCCTTAAACTGCCCAGAGGCTGCCTCACTAGCCATATGCCACCAGATCATGGATTTCATGTGCTGGTAGCAGCAGGTAGATTGCAAAGACCTAATCCAAGCTCCTGAGGCCCAGAGAGGCAGCCTGGCTTGCTTGGGTCACTCGGCCAGTGAGCAGTGGGGCCCAACTGGTAGGGACTTCGGACTAGGAGTGTGCTTTCCTTCACCGTATTCTCTTTGCAAGAAGGTTCTGAGTAATAGTAAAATTTGAGAAGGGGGAGCTTTTCCTCCTGGACATTGGGCTGCCCCCTCAAGGGGCTAGTCTGTCCCTGGCTTTGGTATAGTTTTGTGTTCTTGCCAGGCTCATTTCTTACCAGGTAATTCTAACAAGGTCACTGCCAGAAGACATTTTGCAGTCTTTGTCCCTCACTCGTTCCCACCTTGGGAAGTGCTTAGCCGAGGCCTCTTTATAGTTGGTAGAAGAAAGTAACGGGTTTTGGATGTCCCCAGGCCCGTGATAGCATCAAAGAATGATAAACTCGAGCTACAGGACTGCTTGGAGTTCAATAGGACAGCAAAGGTAAGATGTGCTAACAAATGGTCTCTGGATATGCACTTGGTGACCTCCAAGCAAGGACTTGACCTTGGTGTTCAGTTTGTTCCTACCCCTCCTCCCCACAATTCCCTGGTGTTGGGCCTCTTTCCCCACTTAATTGTTCTGTCCCATCTTACAGCAAAGGCACAGAGTAGGAGAGGTTCTTGTTACACAAATAAGCACTATGAGAAAAGCTGACTAGACTTTCCAGTTGCAGATGCAGAACTTCATAGAGACACAGATAACTGCAACTCCTCTTCCCAGTAACAAATGAGTAATTTTACTTTTGCCACAAAAGTTATGTACTATTAAAATTATATGAAGACGTCTATAAACTTAAGTTTATATCAGGCTAGGTTCCATTCATTCAAAATCCAGGGGCCATCCTCACAATCTGGGTGGATTTTTAACTTTTGCTTAATCCTGCCCGATGAATAACTTGTGTTTTCTTGGCCCCATGTGATTCATTTATGGTCACTTTTTTATCTGTTGTTCTCTGTGAGGCTGGTCCTTCCTCTTCATTAACTTCTTGGTGTTCGTGGGAAGCACAAAATGTTCTCACTTCCAGCTCTCCTTTTCTCATTCCCTCTGTGAGCCTGCCTCCCTTTCTTCCCCCGCCTGCCCTCCCTCCTCCATCTTCCCTAGGTGCTTAAGAGCTTTGACTTGACCTAGACCCTCCAACCCGTGCTCACTCCATGATGTCGTTTTGTTCTCCAGTTAAAGAAAGTACAGACAATAACCACCAAGTCGAACTCGATCAGACAGGGGAAAAATCAACTTTTCCCTGTTGTCATGAATGGCAAAGAAGATGTTTTGTGGTGCACTGAGCTAGAAAGGTGAGCAGGGCTGCACGTGAAGAGGGAAATCTCACAGGCAGAGAGAAAGGGGAAGAACTTGTGGTGAAGGCACACAGCATAAATGGGCAGGTGTTAGCCTTAATTCTGCATGGTCTCACTGACTTATGTTAGTGGGGCTGGGAGTAATACTTTTTAAGACTTAGTGCTGAGTTTCCTGATAGAAATGGCAGAAGGGTGGTGGTGGTGAGCTGTCTGAAACATGATGTCATTAGACCACACCATCTCTGTTTCTGCTGTGCTGCCCTGGCATTTTACGTGCCCTAGCCTGCTAGGCCTCCAGGGCATATGAGGAACCAGGTAAAGAAAACCCCACTGACTTCCCATTGGCCTTTTCTCAGGAGATTCCCTCTACCAGGTTGCTGGTCTAAAGCTGGTTCCTACTTAGCCAAAAAGCCTGTAGTCGTCTTCCATTTATTTGGCTAAGTTGGTAGTTTAATTGTTTTGCCTCAGAACCAGCTGTTGGATTTCAGTTCTTTTTTCCTTCCTGTTTTCTTATTGTTAGAAATGAAGAGAGGGCTATGAATATTCCGCTTTACATTTTTGGCTGCGTCTCAAAGGATTTGATAGAGTACTTTCATTCCAGATACTTCAGTCCTGCAACTGGTTTTATATCTTTAACAATAGTTAACTTCTGACCCATTGAAAGAAGCTGTTGGATAACCTTGCACATTCATCTTATGGGTTATTCTGTATATTGAGACCTAAGCCTTACATGCTGGGCTGGCCCTGTGATACTAGGTGAGTGCCTAGTGGAGTGGGTGCCCACTTACAGGCACTGAATAGGCCCAAGTTGTTCCATCTTTGGCATGTTTCTTAACACCCATTCAGCCATTGGCCCATTGGTGTACTTTTTAGTATTAGATTGTAACCCCAGGAAAGACTGAGGTTTTCCCTCAGACTGGTATATCTTAAGCCTCTTAACAGGCCCGGTAGAATCCCATAGAGGAAGCTCTTGGTATATTTAGTTGCCATCTGCCATTAAGTCCAGCTTGGCCCTTGATCTAACAACTGGCTTTTAAGAGGGAAAGAAAATGCAAAACATTTTGGTGTTCTTAGGTTAATTAGCTGAGCATCTGATGATCCATTTCTGCCAGTGTCCTTATTTCTCAAGGAAATTCCCTTTCCTCCTCTTGCGGTTTGAAGGCAGGTACATGTCTGTCTGCTTGCTGTCTGGCTTCCTTGGCATTCATTCATTCACTCACTTAGTCACATGGGCAAGGTCCACTGAGCACCAGCTATGTCAGGAGCGCAGTGCTAGTGCTTGGGGATGCACGCAGCAGACCTCCTCCTAGAGGAACCGTGCCCTCTGTGAGGGCACCATTATTTGTGTTCTGAAGAACCGGTTGATCTGACCTTGAGGGTGAACGAGGACTCATGGGAAGGCCTGGTTGGCCTGATGGAAAGTATGGGACACAGGGCAGAAAGAGCAGTGCCATGCTGTTCATGTGAGACTGACTCTGAGGCAGTAAGCATGCTGGAAGGGGCGCTTCTGACTTCCTTCTTTTTATTGTGCCCATCCCCCACCCACCCACCAGGATCTTCGGCTTTCCTGTACACTACACGGATGTGTCCAACATGGGCCGTGGTGCCCGCCAGAAGCTGCTTGGGAGGTCCTGGAGTGTGCCTGTCATCCGACACCTCTTCGCCCCCCTGAAGGACTACTTTGCCTGTGAATAGCCCTCCCAGGCACCCTGAGCCCAGGAGCACTGGGGCTTGTTGGGTAGAGCCAGCACCCAGTAGGTACAGCCCACGCTCTACCCTTCCCCTGCTTAGCATTGTGGGGTCACGCCACACAACCTTGGCAGGAGCAGAGCCACGTGACCCCCTCCTGGCAAGGGGAGTCTAAGGTGCTGCCACCTCCTTCTGCACAATTCAGATCCAGCCGCTAGGAGCGGCCAAACACGGTGCTCATTTTGTCTTCTCTGAAAACTTTTTTAAAACTTGAAGTGTAGGTAGTAAGATGGCTTTTTTTTCCCTCCTGGTTTACTGCTCAGAGAAACAATGGCTAAAGTACCAAAACCACAGTGCCGACAGCTCTCCAATACTCAGGTTAATGCTGAAAAATCACCCAAGACAGTTACTGGTAAGGCTTTGATATATTTTTTTTTTTTTTAAATCATATGTAGCTCCTTATTTCCAGGAGCACGCAGTGGTAGACATGTAGCTGAGGGACATTTTAAGGGCCCTGGGTGTGTTTTTTCTCTAGGGCTAGCAGAAGAGGAAAGGATGCCTCTCTGTCTTGAATTTTACCCAGCACATTCCCTTGGCCTCAGTGTAAAGGGCTGGGACCTGCTGTCAGGGTCCATGTAGAGTATTTTCTACAATGATGATGATGTCAGCAGGGATGACCTCATCATCACATTCAGGGCTATTCCCCGCCCCCCTCCCCCAACAACAAACCCAAGGGGACAGCCACCCTTCACTAAATCCCCTCCAGGTGACTGCAATAGAACCCTCCAGGTTGCTCAGGAAGGGGTGGGCTGGGTTATCTGCTGCTGTGTACCATGCAGACAGGTATGGCTTTGTTCCTCTCCCTTTGTCTGCCCCGTGTGAAGGGAGCAAAGGAGGAGGCTTAGGGAAGGCATCCCCTTCCCCCCGGAATGCACCCTCCGGACTACTCTGCAGGCACAGGTCCCCAAATGAGAAGTAGAATGCCCCGAAACCTCACCTCAGCCTTTTCCTAAACTGAGCAGCGGTGACAGCTGGGGCAGAAGCACATTCCCCACCCTTTCCCCTCATCTCAGAGATTGCAGGGGGAAAACTGCAATAAAAAAGCTCAATCTTCCCTCCAGAGATTTTAAAGTCCTTTTGTATCCCATGAGAAGTTTTTAGTGGGGGACGGGAGGTCGGGCAAGCTGCATTTCAGAAATGCTGTTGTAATGGTTTTTAACAACTTTTACTCTTCTTACTGGTGCTATTTTGTAGAATCAGGAACAACATTGACAGGTTTTGGTGGGAATTTTTTATACACTTTTTTTTTTAAATCACAGACTTATATTTTTATGTTTTTAACATTTTCATAAATTTTTTTTTGTAACTGGAGCCACATAACAAGTATGGGGGAAAATTGTGCCTTGTTTCAACAGTTTTGCTAATTTTTAGGCTGAAAGATGACAGATGCCTAGAGTTTACCTTATGTTGAATTAAAATCAGTATTTCTCTAACAGTCTGGTGTCCCTTCTTTCCAGGTCAGATGGTTGGGGATGTTGGAGAGGGCCTGGTGAAGTGGAAGGGTGGGAGTTCAAGTTGGTCATTGGTTCATGCAGCAAGCACACAGTGCAGGAAATACTGGTGT
The DNA here is from genome assembly GCF_022355385.1 of Mustela nigripes. Lineage (NCBI taxonomy): Eukaryota > Metazoa > Chordata > Mammalia > Carnivora > Mustelidae > Mustela > Mustela nigripes. The sequence continues at coordinate 115,267,260 of NC_081563.1, forward strand.
GATCCTGTGAAGTGATCTAGAACACTGGTCCCCAAACTCCGGTGTACCAGCTTCCTCTGTGAGGCTCATTAAAGTGGAGGTTTCTGGGCCCCAACTTGAGTTTCTCATTGAAACTTGTGTAAAACCCAAGAATTCTGTGCTGCTGGGCTAGTGAGTCAGTTTCTAAACCTTGGTTCTCAAAACAAGGGACTGGAGCTTTTCAGTTCATGTAAAGGCTTAAGGTTTGGGACAGCCACCTGACAATGCTCTTTTTTTTTTTTTTAAAAGATTTTATTTATTTATTTGACAGACAGAGATCACAAGTAGGCAGAGAGGCAGGCAGAGAGAGAGAGAGGAGGAAGCAGGCTTCCTGCTGAGCAGAGAGCCTGATGTGGGACTCGATCCCAGGACCCTGAGATCATGACCTGAGCCGAAGGCAGTGGCTCAACCCACTGAGCCACCCAGGCGCCCCAACTCTTGAGCTGATCCAGATTGTTGATGACTCAAGAATCCCAGGGCTGTTTTCCCCAGTTCTTAATGCCTGTGGATGCCCTTGCATCTGGTTGCCTTGCTCCCAAGTTGTCCTGTCTCTGTCCAGTAACTGGACTGGCTGGGGTGGGCCCCATGATTCCAGCCTAGCTGCTTGTGGCCACAGCTCTTTGGAGTGTGTACCCATTGCTCTACAGTTTACCTGGTCCATTTAGCCTTGTGTCCCAATCCCCCCAGCCCATCCTGCCATAGTCCCATCACTAGATCTAGCTTTTGGTCAGGGACCAGGACCCAGTGACGATCCCCCATGCGTCTCCACTCATTTTGGTCACCTGGAGCCTCTCAGTCCCTTCAAATGGAAGAAAGGCTCTCATTCTGGCCACTGCCACGGCACTAGTTATGTGGCTTACCAAGGTAAATGTTGGAGAGGTGGATGAGAAGTGTTGTGTGTGAGTCACCATGGTGAGACCTTCAGCAATTATCAAGTGGCCTGGCACTTCTCTGAGGTGTTGGGGCCCCAGGGGCCTCTGCTGCCCTATTAAGCCACCTTGTATACAGTGCTGCACAGAATACCAGCACAGGATGAGACAAAATAAACAGCCCCGACCTCGAAACCCCAAGGGCGCAGGTGGACTGCCCCTGCAGGTGAGGGGCTCTTGGGTTGGCCCAGTCTGTCTAGACAGCTTGCCTGTGGCAGGGTGGGGGCGGGCTTTGGAGGGGCAGCTCTTTGTGCAAGATGGGGGTTCTGTTTGCATCTGCATGATCCCAGGCACAATGGCAAGGGGAGGACGTGAAGAACATTCTGATTTTGGGTTTGGAGTTAGACCTTGTGTTGGTCATGTGTTGGCCCTTTTTGAAGCAGTCTTCAGTTGCCTGGGGCTCTAGCCAGGAAGATTGCATCTCTAACAGGTAAGGACTATAAATCTTACCTTACCCCTAGGGCTGCTGTGAAGGTTCAAGGGCATGATATGTGCATGCAGTAAGCCCTTACAGGACCTGGATGGCATGGTGATAACAAAAGCCATTATTAGTCAATACAGTGTTAATGCCTGGGTATTGGTAGTGGTGGTGACCTCCAATAATTATTTATATTTAATAAAACCTTAAAAAGGAAGGGCAGGGCAGTAACCTCCCAGGTGTTTCCCAGAAGCTGGGCTGATGACGCCAACTGTAGTGACCATAGTATTTGATGTGTTCCTCACTGCCTGCCCACAACATCATCTTGTGGTCCCCTGGTCCTTGTTAGGGAGAGAAGATGGGGGTGGTTTTGGCATCTGCCACCCCAAAGACCTGCTGAAAGGGATCTTGCAGGGACTGGTTCACAGCTGTTTGGTGGCGGGGTAAGTGCCCACTAGACACGGTCCCTTACCTGACCTCAGTCCCTTGGGTTTTCCAGCCAACTGCTGCTTGAATGAGAACTGTTCAATCCCTGCACATGGTCCTTGATGACTGCAGTGTGACCAGGTGTCTACCCTGTCTTCGCGCACTCCTAACTTGTGACCTTGGGGTTGCTCCCTGTACTCCCGAGTGCCTTAGTTTGACAAAGTGTGAAACGGGTGATGATAACCTTGCAGGGTTGATTGTGGATCGAATGATCAAGGCATGTGAGGCATGTGGGAGAGTGCTTGTGGGTAGGAAGCATTGGGTAAAGGGCAGCTGCTTTGTTACGGTTGGAGAAGCTTCCTAGCAACCCCAAAGTGAGGCCTTGATTGCTCTGATGACCCGGAAGGGAACTAAGACTCAGAGAGGTCCCATAACTGACCCAAGGCCACACAGCCAGAGGTGAAGGAGTTGGAGTCTGTTCTGTGAAGCCACAGTGGCCTGCTATTTCTTCTTGGTCCCACCGGCACCTGTTTATTTTTGGTGTGTGTGTTTTGTTTGTTTTGCTGGAGTTCGAAATCACCTGCTATGCTTGGCAGCCCGGAGTACAATTTGCCCACCTTCCTTGCTGCTTTCTCTGATTACCTTCTTCCAGCCTACCTCCTCTAACTCTTTCTTCCCTCCTATCTGCTTTTGCTCCTCTCTTCCTTCTTTCTGTTTAACTGTACTGATTCCTTTAAATTTTGTGTAAAATTTCAGATATACAGAAAAGTTGCAAGAAAAGTACAAAGAATTCCTAAATACCTATCACCCAGATTCCTCAAGTGCTGTTTTGCCACGTGTGTTTTGTCATCCTCTCTACATTGTTTTTGTCTGAATCATTCAAGAGTAAGTTGCAGAGATGATCTCTCTTTACCCTTAAATCCTTCAGTGTGTATTTCCTAAAAAAACAGAACATTTTCTTACATAATCACAGTGCATTTTTTCAGTATCCGGAAATGAACAGTCACTTCCTTACCTAATCTATAGGCCTTATTTAGATTTTGCCAGTTGCTGCAAAACTCTGGTCTGGTATCCATTCCAGAACCATACACTTCACTTGTTATTTTTTATTTTTAAAACTTAGTTGTGGGGGGTGCTTGGGTGGCTCAGAGGGTTAAGCCTCTGCTTTCAGCGCAGGTCGTGATCTCAGGGTCCTGGTATCGAGCGCTGCATCGGGCTCTCTGCTCGGTGAGAGTCTGCTTCCTCCTCTCTCTCTCTCTGCCTGCCTCTCTGCCTACTTGTGATCTCTATCAAATAAATAAATAAAATCTTTAAAAAAAATAAAACTTAGTTGTGAAACATACAAACAGAGCTGTGCATAGATCTTGGTATTTCAGACCTTATAAGCACCTGTGCTCTGTGAGCTTGGGTTCATCCTGCGGTCTCAGCATTGCAGAAAGGAAACAGAGGCTGGTATTAACTGGAGCTGGTGATTGCTTACTCTGAGTCTTTGCCCATGCTATTCTCTGCCTGGAACAGCCTCCTCGCCAGACTTCAGTTCTCGCCTCTTCCAGGGAAGCCTTCTTTGCCTCTAGGCAGGATTAGGAGCCATTCCCTAATCTGAGTCCCCCTTCCCTGTGCATATTTGAGTACAAAACACTCTGTATTAAAATTTATTTTTATAGTTCTCTTCCCCTTGAGCTTGTGAGGTCCCTAAGGCACCTGAGACCTCCCAATACCATTTTTTCGTTCAGTAAACTTGTCATACATTTGCAAAACCTAGGCCTGGAAGTCTTAGTATTTGTTTTGTTTTTGGAGAGGGGATTCACAATGTCTACCTGTGTTAATGATACCACGTCCATGTTAACACAGTTGGTTAAAAGACACTATTGAAGTCCCCATAGCTCTTTGTCTTTCTGGGTAGATACTTTTTTTTCTTATCACTCTCTGGCCTTTTGCAGTCAAGGCTGAATCTGACCCAGATAATCTTGACTACTCCCCTCCTGAGGGAGGAAAGTAGACTTTAAGCAGGTCACATGCCCCTTTCTCATCTCTTTGGGAGCAGATCCTGAGAGGGAAATGAGTTTTATTTTGGAGGTGGTTGCTCAGAATACTTTGGTAATGACCTGTGTTCCCAGAATCAGGTCCAAACTCGAGCCTGTCAGTTGAGGCCCTTCTTGACTTGTCTCATCCTCCACATTAATGCTCTCCACCAACCAAAGTCACCTTTAGGTAATGCTGACAACTAATTGAAGTTCATGAAATACTAAGAATCAGAAGAGACTCAGGAACCACTGACATTTACTGAGAGCATCTACATACAGTGTGCTAGAAGTCATCTAAGACGATTACACACATCTCGTGATTCTCTTAGCAGGGTCAGAATTTGAACCCAGACCTGCTGGCTTTGTTACTTATGAAATTCACTTAGCCTGCCGGAAACTTCATGTCTTTGTGCTTAAAATGGAGGTAATTCACATTGCTCCATAGCACTTGTGAATGTTTTTACTCAATTACCCATGCTTCCTGTCAGTACCCTATGATGCCAGCATTACCATTATTGCTGTAATCATTAGGCTACTGGACTCTTTGCTGTATCCTCTGGTTTGCCCTTTCCTATTCCAAATCTTTTTTTTTTTTTTTTTTTTTTTTTAAGATTTTATTTGTCAGGACACAACTGGGGGGCAGTGGCAGGCAGAGGGAGAAGCATGCTCCCTGCTGAGCAAGGAGTCCCATGCAAACTTGATCCCAGTACCCTAGGAGCATGATCTGAGCCAAAGGCAGACGGTTAACTGATTCAGTCACCCAGGCGTCCCTCCTACTTCCAATCTTTTGCTAGGTTAACATTTCATCTTTAGAGCAAGTATCACCTCTAGGAGCCTTCCCAAACTGCTTGGGTAAGGTCAGGGTCCTTGTGATGTACTCTTGGAGTGCTGAATTTCGGGAAGACAACTGGTAGTTCTGGTGGTTAAAAAATTGAAATACCTCCAGACCAGTCGATAAAACAGCTCTTGCCCCAGCTCCCTGCAGGTTTTGGCGATTAATTGGTAAGACTTGACCCAGAAGGAGGCTTCCAGGACCCTACTTCATTCAGTGTTAGGTGCTGTCACCTTTGCCACACATAGCTCCTGACTAGCACCCAAGTCTGGTTTGTGATTAAACAGTGATTTGAGCCATTGGTCTTGTCCTCTGCCTCCCCTCCCAGATAGGAAAATTATTTATTTTTAATTATTATTATTATTATCTTAAAGAATTTTTAATTTAACTTTCAAGAATAAATGATATCTAGACAAAAACCCAGCTCAAAACAATCGGTCATCTTCTGTGATGCTGTCAATTGACCTCTTTGAGCCTCAGCTTACTTTTCTGTAAAGTAGGTTTAATTCATTCTTTCAGCAAGTCAGGCACTGGGACACTGGACGTAGAAGATCCTTGCTTCTGTGGAACTTAAGGAAAGGCAGACAGTAAAGGCATAAAAGAACAAACAAGATTTCACAAGTACTAAGGAAAATAAACGGATGACGCGATTACAGGGTCAGTACAGACTGGTCACAGAATGTATCTCTGAGGCCGTTCCTTAGAGTGCCTATCAATTATCTTTATTATCAGATAACATACTTTAAAAAAATTTTATTTATTTATTTGACACAGAGATCATAAGTAGGCAGAAAGGCAGGCAGAGAGAGAGGGGGAAGCAGGCTCCCCGCTGAGCAGAGAGCCCGATGTGGGGCTCGATCCCACGACTCCAAGACCATGACCTGAGCCCAAGTTAGAGGCTTAACCCTCTGAGCTACCCAGGCGCCCCAGATAACCCACTTCTGTAGAAATTCATTGGAAAACCAATTCTTGAAGCTCCTGAGGTGGAAGATCCAAACTGGATCCCGCCATCTAGGCGGAGTCACACCCGGTCTGGGGCGGGATCTCATTGGCTTTGTCAGACCACGTGGTTGGGTGCTTTGGCGGCCGGCGCCCCGCCCCTTGGGCGCCTCAGCCGTCGATCACTGACCGGGCCCCGCCCCCGGCGCGTGCCTGAGTCCCTCTCTATAAAAGGAGCCGGCGCGCAATGACGAACCTGTACGTCGGTGCGTAACGGGGGGGTGCGTGTGAGGTCATCGCGCGGGCGGGCGGGCGGGGTCGGGCGGTTTGAACGAGACGAAGACGGAACCGAAGCCGGGCACGGGCAGTGGACGGGGTCCTGCCGAGAGCCGGTGAGCCAGCTAGCGGGCACGGGGCGGCGGCCGGGGGACTATCGGGTGGGCCTCGGGCCCGGCAGGCGCCGGCGGGCCCTGCGGGCGGTGCCTGGACGGCTCTCCACAGCAGTGCATATCGGGCCGGGTGGGGGGAAGGGCGGGGCCGTGACCCGACGCGCGGGCTGGGCTGGGGGCGCGCGCTCAGCTCTGCCAGGGGCGGGGCCTCGGGCCGGAAGTGGGGGCTGCACCTCGACGGCGTGGGGGCTTCTGGGCCGCGGCCTAGGTGTGGGACTCGGACAGCGGTGGTGAGAGGTTCCGGGTTAGTTGGGCCGGGGTAGGCGGTGTGTGTGGTTCAAGTGAGTCCTTTTGGGAGCTCTGGCGACCTCCACTGTAGGAGGCGGTGTCGCCTGATGGTCAAGAGTTCGGTTTGGAATTCAGACCGTGGTTCCATTCCCTGCTGTGCGACCTTGGGCAGGTGCTGAACCTCTCAGCCTCAGTTTCCTCATCTGTAAGACGGGGACAACGATAAGACTGCCGAAAGCTCTTGTCACAGCACGTGGCAAGAAGTAAGAGCTCAATGGTCTCCTTCCTTTCTTCTCTGGGCATCTTTTGGGCGCTGTGCTGAGCAAAGGCCTGTTCTCCAGGCGTCTGCATTGTGGTGGGGAGACAGATAGGAACTAAGGAAATGAATACATGAACAAGATAATTTCATATAATTACTATGAAGACAGTGTAACAGGGTGATATGAACAGTGCTTTTTCAGCCCCTGCTTCACAGCTGCCCTGAGGTGCTTAAACAGTTTGGCCTCTCCCCCATTTTGAGGATGAGCATCCTGAGGCCTGTTGAGGGAAGGTACACCAGGCCTAGCACTCACTTACCTGTTGGGATGTTGTAAGATAATAATAGCGGCTCTTGGCTAATTGGGCACTTGCAATGTGCCAGGCATTGTGTTAAGTGCTTGATGGGGCACTGTATCATTTAATACCACACTATCTCAGATTCTATCTTCATTTTACAATTAAGGGATTGAGACTCGGAAAATTCAAGTGATTTACTTCACGCTGTCCAGCAGTTGGCTGAAGCCACATCTGTGATCATGAGTCCAGGCTGTCATCCTCTATATTATGCTGTCTCCCAGAGAGCTAGTGTGTTTCCTACCAGTGTGCCATTGGTGGTGCTGTGTCAGAGTGCCCAGCATGGTTTCTGGCACAAAGAGAAGCTTAAGACTTGATGTGCTTTTCACTGAAGTGTTTTCGCTTAAATTCTCATTTAATCCTCACCACCCCTTTGTGCAGAATATGTTGTTCATCTTTTACAGGTGAGCCATTTGTGATCCAGAAAGGTGAGGTGTTTACTCAGGGTCACATGGTTGTCTTCTGGCGGTACCTACCTCCTTCCCTCCCTCCCTCTCTTTCCATAGGGCTCACTAGGATGCCTTGAACGTAATAGGGTGTCCCTCAGCCAGCATCCAGTCAGAATGGGTTTGGGAACATGCTAGGAGAACTGCTGAAGGAGGAGAAATACCTGGGGAGGAGGTAAGAGAGCTTTTTCAAGGCAGTTGAGCCCTGGATCATGGAGCTTTTAAAGGTGAGGCTTGAACAGTGGTTGTGGGGTTTCCATTGAGGCCAAGCAATGAAATCCTTAAGGAGGAAGAGTAAGCTGTAGCTTACTCAAGGAGATGTGTCTCTCCTTGGTTCCTGATAATAGTATTTTGCATACAGTATGCATTTCATTTATCCATTCATTTTGGATTTTCAGTAGGGGAGACACTTGATCTGATTTGTGATTCAGGAAATTTGCTGTGGTTGCTGTGTAGGGACAGATTAAAGTGGTGAGACTAACATGAAGGCTGCTTCAGTGGATCTGGATGAGAGAGTAATAGCTCTGAGGACTAGACTGTTTTGACTGCCTGGAAGAGCCAATTAATTGGTTGAGTCGGTAGATGTTTATTGCATATCCACAGGGTGCCTAACCTCATGTATTTAGTGGCTGCAGAGTTTGTGGAGCACATGGGACCAGGTATTAAGGTACTGCTAATGAAAGAGTTTTAAATTATATGATGATGAAAGGCCATTAACATTTTCTGAGCTGGGGTGTGGTCAGGAGACACACGTGGCTGAACCAGCTGCTTAATTTTATGGTAGCATGACCTATACAATAGTCAGTGTATGTATGAATGTCACCAAAATAGTTTACAAGTACTTAGCCTGGGACAATTTTTTGTTTGGATGTGTCTCTCCTTGGTTCCTGATAATAGTATTTTGCATACAGTATGCATTTCATTTATCCATTCATTTTGGATTTTCAGTAGGGGAGACACTTGATCTGATTTGTGATTCAGGAAATTTGCTGTGGTTGCTGTGTAGGGACAGATTAAAGTGGTGAGACTAACATGAAGGCTGCT
>NC_081563.1:115275634-115373705 GCF_022355385.1 Mustela nigripes
GCAGTGGATCTGGATGAGAGATGGTGGCAGGTCTTGGGCACTATTTTTGGCACTGGAGGCAGGAGGATGAGTGGGACTAGGTCTCTTCCTACCCTGGATCTTGTTTGTTTCATACCTATTGTGTGTCAGATACCATGCCAAGTATTTTATGTACCTTATCTCATTTAAACCTCACCTCGTAGTTTTTAGATAGGTGGCATTAACTCACAAGATAACTAAGGTGTACTGAAGTTGAGTAACTTGCCCAGAGTTATACAGCAAAAGAGTGACAGCTTCACACTCAAACCGAGGTCTTCTTGGCTTGAAATCCTCAGGTCTTTCCATAGAGCAGATTGCCTCCTGGCTCAAATCCAGTCTGGGAATGATTCAGAAATGAGAAATAATGACAGTCCAGTGTGATAATGCCAATTGTAGAGGTTTGTATGAAGTGCTGTGGGAACTGGAATTAATTTCCCAGTGGAGTCAGAAACGAAATTGTGTTGGGTTTCTTGTATAAAGTGGTTTTATCGGGGCACCTGGGTGGCTCAGTGGGTTAAGCCTCTGCCGTCGGCACAGGTCATGATCTCAGGGTCCTGGGATTGAGCTCCACATCAGGCTCTCTGCTCAGTGGGGAGCCTGCTTCCCCCCCTCTCTCTGCCTCTCTGCCTACTTGTGACTTCTCTGTCAAATAAATAAATAAAATCTTTAAAGAAAAATGGTTTTATCATTGGAGTTTAAAAATGTAAGAGTGTTGATGGTTTACTTTCTGAAAAAAGCTTATATAGATAAGCTTTGATAGTGTCTTTGATAGTGTCCTGCCAACCTGAAAACATATAGCATTTACTGAGTGCTCACTGTGCGAGGAATTGTGCCAAGTGATGGGCAAATATGGGATGTGAGGGCACAGACCTGGTAAGTTATTTATCTTGCCAGCTCTCAGTCACCCTGCTTATAAAAAGGGGATTGGTTGGGTAGATCTCTGTCTCTTCCAGCCCTCACATTCTTTAACTATATGACTCAATGAGACATGCAGGAGACTGGTATGGGAAGATCAGTTCATACTCTAGGCACTAGGTGGATGGAAAGAAGTGCCGCAGGAGAGCATGGGCTCTCGTGATGGCTCCAAGTTTGCTCTTGAGTTTTTTATTTTTTTTTTAAATTTATTTATTTATTTATTTAAAAGATTTTATTTAATTATTTGACAGGCAGAGATTACAAGTAGGCAGAGAGGCAGGCAGAGAGAGAGAGGAGGAAGCAGGCTTGCCACTGAGCAGAGAGCCCGACGTGGGGCTCGGTCCCAGGACCCTGGGATCATGACCTGAGCCGAAGGCAGAGGCTTTAACCCACTGAGCCACCCAGGTGCCCCTGCTCTTGAGTTTTTACCTCCCGCCTCCACTGGTAATATTGGTGTCTCAGGAAATGAGGGAAATTGTTAAGTGTCAAGGTCACTATGAAATCTGGTACTTTTATAGTTAGTTGTTTGTCCTCCTGGTAACTGACCAGGGATTTCATTAAGTCTGAATCAACCTACCCCTCCGTCATTGCTTGAGTTTTCCTTTCCTACTGTGCTCTACCAGCAGTTGGGGTGCTTTTTCAAATATATTGGGGAGCAAGAATTCCCATCTGCTCCAAGGTTCTTCTAGCTGCACTGAGAATCGAATTGACATGAGACAGATTGACAGGAGAAAATAAAACTTAATAGGTGTATGTACAGGGAATGCCAAAGACCGGCAAAATGAGCTCTGGATGTTACTCTCAGAAGAAGCAGGTAGGGGTCTGGAATTTCAGAGGAAAGGAAAGCATTTCACAGTGATAAGAGTAGGTGTTTGGCAGTTAGATGTTTGCCCTGCCATACGATGGATCACTTAGATAAAATTTAACTGGGAAAGACCCCCAGTTGATTCTTCTATGTGGTTACCAGAGGGACAAAAATTTTTTGGCTCAACAGGGTCTCCAGTGCCTTCAGCTCAAAATAATCCACTTGCCAAAGTGGCATGTTCGGGTGTGGGGGCTGGGTGTCCTGAACTCCTTCATAGACTTAAAGGAGAGTGAATTCTCCCCTCTTTAAATCATCACAATGGGGGTGCCTGGGTGGCTCAGTGGGTTAAGCCTCTGCCTTCGGCTCAGGTCGTGATCTCAGGGTCCTTGGATCGAGCCCCACATCGGGCTCTCTGCTCAGCGGGGAGCCTGCTTCCTCCTCTCTCTCTGCCTGCCTCTCTGCCTACTTGTGATCTCTGTCTGACAAATAAATAAATAAAATCTTAAAAAACAAAAATAAATCACCACAATGGGTTTCTTAACAATTACAGAATAAAATTGAAACTCCTTACAATGGCTGGCCAAGTCCTAACATGATCTGGCTTTTTCTTTTCCCACTTCTGTTCCTCCTTCTGTGCCTCCCTCTTGCTTATTGGGTTACACCCACCTTTCACATCTCCATGTGGCTGCTTCCTTCTGATTGTTAAGCTCAAACGTCAATTCAAAGAGACTTTTCCCTGACCACATTACCCACCACCCCCATTTTCTAAATGGTCGATATGAAATGACATTTGTTGGTGTATTTGGTCCGTGTCAGACTTCAGTACTAGAACATGAACTACCTGTGGATAGGCAACTTGTCCCTCTTGCTTATGTGTTTCCTTGGCTCTTGAACAGTGCTTTGTAAATGTTTGTTGACTGAATGAGGATGATGGTGGCATAAACATTTAATAGCATTTTAAGTTATTATGTTTCTGTGTGTTTGTTGTTTTGAATTTGAAAGCCTGTGGGGTGCCTGGGTGGCTCAGTGTTAGGTGTCTGCCTTCAGCTCAGGTCCTGATCCCAGGGTCCTGGGATCCAGCGTGCTCCCCGGTGGGAGTCCTGTTCTCCTTCTTCCACTCCCCCGCTTGTGTTCCCTCTCTCGCTGTTGTCTCTCTCTGTCAAATAAATAAATAAAATCTTTAAAAAAAAAAAAAAGCCTAGCAGAACAGTGAGGGGCAGCATTTGCTAGTGGCAGGGAAAGAATGTGTCTTGCAGGGCTGGGCAGGTTTGGCTGCCAGTTCCCAGGGCTTCTAGGTTGAGCCTCTCTTTTCTCATATGTAAAGTGAGGAGAACGAGATGAGCCTTGTGGGGAGTTGGCAGAGTAAATGACAAGTATCTGTGAAGCTCCTCAGGCATCTGGTCCCCAGGTGGTTCAGGAGAGTGTTGGGACCAAGGAGCCTTCACTGTAAGGTCATTTCCCACCACGTTTGTAGTACACAGGTTTTTGAAAAGTTTATTTACTGTTTTGCTTATGAAAAGTGAGTATTTAAAGTCTTTAAAGAAAAGTTGGAACATAACGAAAAGTATGAAGAGGAATTAATAAAGACCCACCATCTGAAGGAAACTGCTGTGAATATTTTGATACTAATCGATAAGTTTTCTGAACAGAGAACGTTGTTTGTGCATCAGCTTCCTTCATAGGGCATTTTTTTTTTTTAAGGTTTTATTTATGAGTGCATGAGAGAGTGAGAGAGAGCATGAGCTGGGGGGAGGGTCAGAGGGAGAAGCAGGATCTCTGCTAAGCAAGGAGCCCTATATGGGGCTCCATTCATCCCAGGGTGACCTGAGCTGAAGACAGGTGCCTAACCAACTGAGCCACCCAGCACCCCCTTCATTGAGCATTCAGTCAGTCATCTCTTTACTTAGTGTTTCTGGTTCCTTAAAATTTAATACTAATGATATTAGAATGGGGCCTAACTTTTAGGCTGGCAGGGGTTGGGCAGTTCATTTAGGGTTATGCCTGTGTGTGGCAGTCCAAGTTCATGGCTGGAATCCTAGTGTCTGATTTGGTCTCTTGGGGAAGAATGCGAGGCTTAAAAATTTGAGTCTGCTACAGGTCTGCTCTGGGTGACTGACTCTTCAGGAAATGCTTGCTCTCCCTTGTGCACCTAATAACGTAAGCCCTTCTCTTTTCCTCTCGTGCTGTAGAAGATGGCAGTGAACGTATATTCAACATCAGTCACCAGTGATAACCTAAGTCGACATGACATGCTGGCCTGGATCAATGAGTCTCTGCAGCTGAATCTGACGAAGATCGAACAGTTGTGCTCAGGTAAGAGAAATCCACTAGACTATTTCTCCAGGAAAGCCTGCAGGTCCTTCAGGAATATACAGGCCTGTATCTGACCTCAGAGGCCACAGGTTCAGGTTCTGTGTCCGGGCTGCCCTGTTTCTTCCTTTTAGCCCTGCCCCAGTTCCACTTCTAGAAGGAGCTGTGCTGAGGGAGAGTGTGCTTCTTTGCCACCATCTTGACATTCTGAGGCCTGTCGCTTAGCCCAGCTTCTCCATCTGCACTCTTGGGCATCCAGATTTGAAATGTTTCCTTCAAAGATGACATTTGTAACTGTTCTAGTTTATATTAGTTTTATCAGTAGCATGTCTTACTCCCAAATAGTACAACACCAAAGTCAGGCAAATGCCATTTCAGCCACAATTTTATTGAACTGTTGCTTAACAAGGATATTACAGAGAGGTAATGATTTAAGACCAGAGTAGAAACTTTTTTTCCTCCCCCGTGTATACTTTTTTTTAAAAGAATTTATTTATTTATTTGACAGAGACACAGCGAGAGAGGGAACACAAGCTGGGGGAGTGGGAGAGGGAGAAGCAGGCTTCCGGCTGAGCAAGGAGCCCTACACGGGCTCTATCCCAGGACCGTGGGATCATGACATGAGCCGACGGTAGAGGCTTAATGACTCAGCCACCCAGGCACCCCTCCTGTGTATGCTAATTGACATTGAAAAAACTAGAAGAAAATAAAAAATGCCGTTAGTTCCATTATTCAGAGTCAACTGCTGTTGGGCTGTTTTCTTTCACTTTTCTATGCACGTTTATATATTTGTGTATGTTCCAGGTTTTTTCACTTGACTCTATTGTGGATATTCTCTAGTGTTATTCACTATCATAAAAATAAGTTGTTTTTAATGACCTTGTGCTATTTCTATGGTATTCTGGAATTAATATGTTTCTGATTTGGGAACATTTAGGTGGCTTCTAATTTTACCCTAGTGATTTCTAGAAATAGAATTACTAGATCAGAGGGTATGAACTCTAGGATCTTGGTAATTATTTTTCGTGAAGATGTTATTGGTTTCTACTTCCTCTAAAGACTTCCTGTCTCATCTTTGGGGGTTCTTCTGCCTGCCCTGGACTGTCCTCACATGATAAGGATTGTGTTGGAATTACCAAAACTGGGTCTACCAGATAGAGGTGGGGTTAAGAGTATGCCAGAAGGATGAGATGTATATGTTGCTGCTACTTCAATTCTTACCGTATTTGTGGGAGAGAATTAGAATTATTATTGGGTGTAACAACAGTAGTCATTTGATTGAACACTTATGTGCCAGGGTTATGTAAATGCTTTCCCAATATCTCTTCATGCAGTTCTCACTATATCTCCTATGAGGTGGAGATGTTTATTAACCCCAGTTTACAGATGAGACACTGGGCTTAGAAAACTGAGTAACAAGTCCTGGGTTATAGAACCGAGAACAGAATTGAGACTCGAACCTTTGTTCAAATCAGGAGCCGGGGTTCTTCAATCCCCATGCCCTGCTCAGCAGGGGCTCAGACTTTTCCTTTACCGGTGCCATTTGGATTTATGTATGTATTCATGAATGATTTTATTTTTAATTAATCTCTGTATCCATCGTGGGGCTTGAACTTTCAACCCCGTGATCACGAGTGCATCCTCCACCAACTGAGCCAGCTGGGTGCCCCCATTGCTTTTGGGGTGTCCGGGTGGCTCAGTTGTTGTGTGTCTGACTCATAATTTCATCTCAGGTCATGATCTCAGGGTCATGGGAGGTGCCGAGGGGGGAGTCTGCTTGAGAGTGTCTCTCTCTCTCCTGCCCTTCCCCTGCTCGTGTGTGCTTGCTTGCTCTCAAATTAATAAATACAGTTAACTGCTTTCATTTATATTAAATAAAATGAATTCAGTTCTGTTCTTCCTTATTTTATAGCTGGATCCCAGTCTTGCTCTTAGTTTCATTTGCTCCTCTTGTTCCATCCTCTGTGAAGGTTAATCTCCATTTTGCAGATGGTTGTGGGGAGGCTCTTTAGGAAGTTGTGTAGTGAAAAGGTGGTGTGCATGAGTCATGCTAGTCTCTCACTCGTTACTTTAGTTGTGGCAGGCACAGGTTAGCGTAGGCCCAGGTTGTTAGCCTTAGACCTGTGCTGTCTTCCCCCCCAGTTTCTGTTTCCTCAGTCCCATCATCACATCCTCATTTGTTTGAGGCTCTTAAAGCACTTGCTTGTCCCGTGTTTTCTGACTAATGTGGGGATGAGGTCATCCCGGTTTTCATCAGGGCCAACTTTTTCACCAGGAATTTCTCCCTAAAATTTACCTGTTTTCTTAAATATACTTTGAAATATATTTTTCTTAATTTAGATTTCTTCTTTTAAAGATCTATTTATTCTCAGAGAGAGAAAGGGAGAGAGCATGTAGGTGTGGGTGGAGGAGGGGCAGAAGGGGAGAGAGAATCTTGATCAGATTCCTTGCGGGGCTCGATCTCACAGTACTGAGATCGTGACCTAAGTGGAAATCAGGAGTTGGATGCTACCGACTGAGCCACCTGGGTGCCGCTAGATGTCTTTTCATGTGTAGGTAAGTGGTACACATATGCTCTGGCTCCAGATTTAACCTCATTCAGAGAGGGAGCTGTTGTGGGTAGTTAGAACTGGGTGTGAAGAGGCTTCAGTGTGCTCTGAGCTGTGTGATTTTGGACAACTCCTTTAAACTGGGGTAGTTGAACCAGGCCCACCTGTAAAAATAGCTCTCAGATACGGAGTCTGTGCCAGACCCTGGATGTGAGTGTAGATCTCTCAAGGGAGTGTGCATATGCTCATCTTACAAACAAGGAGACTGCCTGTGGGGCACAGCTTATGCATTGCAGAGCCTGGTTTTGAACCCAGATCTTTCTCACCACAGAATATACACTCTTTTGGCTGCATACATATCTTTTTTTTTCAAGTTGTATCTTTTTAAAAGAAGCATTTGGAAGAGAGTTAGACAAATGGCAATTACATATAATTATTGCAATGATATTGTCTCATTGAAAATCCCTGTGAAGAATTTCAGCTTTGCAACCTACCTGCCATTTTTCTTACCCTGGATAAAGTGCTTTTCCATAGCAGAGAGCGCTAAGTGCAGGACACTTAACTATGATTTGTAAGCAAACTTTATTCATTCGTAGCTAGTTTTCCTCAGAGGTATATACGACTTCTCTCCAAGTATGTAGATGGTTGCATGGTGTTTCACTTTGATATTTAGAAAACTAGGACTCAGTTTTCAGTGTGAGGCCAAACAGGATGAGCTGCAGACGTGATGTCCCTGTGGAAGGCCTGCCGCTGGGGCATCGGAGTTCTGGAGTAAGTGAGGTTCCTGAGACCCTTGTGTTTTCTGAGGCCTAAGCAGAATCCCAGTAGCCTTTAACGCTGCTGGTCCCTCCTAGTCTTATCTCTGATGAGCCGAGGATAGAGCTGACTAGAATTTTCTACGAAACCCAAGCCTTGAAGGGTAGGAATAGGTCTTTCTCTTGGGAGCACAAAGCTCTGAGGTCCTACACCATTAATGTGCTGGTTGCCTCTGAAATGGCTGAGGTTTGTCAGCATTGTGACCCCACCCTGCCCCGCCCCACCTGCCCCAACAGTGAAACAAGTCTTTGCTTGGCTCTTGTTAGGTAAGGTGAGGATAACTTTCTGTCATAGTTGGTAGGTTGTTTAGAGATTCATTTCCACTCCATAGTCTCCTTGTGTTTGCGAGCTAGTCATCAAGTATTTTGGAAAGATAGTCATCAAGGAAAGAATGATTTGGATGAGGGATTACTTGTATCAGAAAGGGGATGCTGGTTGTTTTTTGTCAGCCAGTCCTCTGTTCCCTCACTTCCATTCCATGTTCAGGACCTTTGCATGTTTCCAAGGGCCCAGCACAGTTCTTTGAACCTGTAGAGTGGCCCTCACTGAGTGTTTTCGGCTCCCCCTTCTCTTGTCTTCTCTGCTCTAGCCTGGCCTCCATAGTTCCTTTGCTGCATGGATTAGGAGACGTGCGTGGTGTGCAGACACTCCGTGGCATATGCTAGATTTCCTTATTTCTCAGGCAGCTGGTGTGCTGATTGATCGCTTCTACTATTGGATATAAAGGTTGTTTCTGTTTCTTACTCCTGTGAATAAAGTTAGCATAGCCAGTTTCATAAGTGAATCCTTGCCCTATTCTTTTTTAATTACTTTCTTAGACTGTATCCCCCTGCCCATGTGTTTATTGGCCATTTATACTTCTTTTGTGAATTGTCCTACTTGCTTTGTCCATTTTTAATGAGGTCTTAGTTTTTCTTTCTGTATCATCTGTTTCAGCAAGTTGCAACGTGGCATTTATTTTCCCCCATCCAGGAGATGCTTCTTTATTCAGCTGGAGGGTATTGTAAGAGGATGTTGTGACACTGTGGAAAAGAGCAGTGGATAGGGAGGGCAGGATACCTGGGATCTGGTCCTAAGCTTTAGTCTCTGGCCCTGTGATCTTGGGCCACAGTTTTTTGTCCTCCATTTTTAAATTATAATGGCTCTAAGGATTTTTCCAGCTCTAAAATAAAGAACTATGATAGTTCTTCAAGCAAATTTTTTTCTTTTTAAAAGATTTTATTTATTTGATAGAGAGGGAGGAAGAGCAGGGGGAAGAGGGAGAAGCAGACTCCTGACTGAGCAGGGAGCCCATCAAGGGACTTGATCCCAGGACTACAGGATTGTGACCCAAGCGAAAGGCAGACATCCAACCAGCTGAGCCACCCAGGCACCCCAAGGAAGTATTTTGTGAGAAGCAGATGACCATTGCTTTCAAGTGGTTCGGTTGACTTTAGTGGGAAGTCAGTGGCTGGCCTGAAAATAGTGTGTATTTAGTAAATGCATACAGAAAAATACCTTTCACGTATAACACAGTGCTGTGGATATAGATGCCTAGTAGATTATTGTGTGTGCACGCATGCTTGTGTTTTGAGTTGATTTGTATGCATCAGGATCCAAACAAGATCTGTATATTGCAGTTGGTAAATTATGACTTTAAAATCTCTTTTAAAATATAACAGGGGCACCTGTGTGGTTCAGGTGGTTAAGTGGCCAACTCTTGATCTCAGCTCAAGTTTTTGATCTCAGGGTCGTGAGTTCAAGCCCTGTGTTGGGCCCTATGCCAGGAGTGGGGCCTACTTTAAAAAAAAAAAAAAAAAAGTAACGTATTACCCTTCTTTATACTATTAGTTTATTAAACTGGGTCATTGTCCTCTAGCATTTAGGAAGCTATTTGTGTCCCTATTTTAAAAATATAAATATTGCTAATTCAGTGCCTGGTATATAGAATTCCTTCAGTATATTTTTATTAGATCCGGAAGTAAATTTGGCACCTCGAAAACCAGGCTTTCACTTTTTGATGCTTTTTTTCTACTCAGAATGTCACTTTGGTCATGGAGGTGCTTCTGCTCTTTGCATCTTCTTTTCAAAAATAATGATGGTGGCACTGTTTATGCTAGAACTGGCAGGGAGCCAGATTGATCTGATTTAAAGTAAGTTGAATATGCATATGATGGTAGTCTCATTCTGCAGAACACGTTTTGCTTAGTCACCGGATTTCTTGCCTCTTTCCCTGGCTGTTTTCCTTTGGCACATCAGCCCTGCAAGGGCACTAAGTGCACAGTGAAGCCTGCCCTATCTTAGGAGAGTGCAGTTCGGTAGGCATTAGAGAAATTACATTCATGGGAATTCTAAGCCCCAAGAAAATACTTTTGGGGAGGCTGATGGGAAAAAATGAGCAAGTGGGGGAAGGAATGGAATTGGAAAGAAATGGGATGAAATATATGTAGTTGTTTTCTATAGTTGCTTTTAAAATAAAAAAAATTAACTCTGTTTATAAACTGATAGGCTAAGTTTATTT
Organism: Mustela nigripes; assembly: GCF_022355385.1. Taxonomy (NCBI): domain Eukaryota; kingdom Metazoa; phylum Chordata; class Mammalia; order Carnivora; family Mustelidae; genus Mustela; species Mustela nigripes. The sequence continues at coordinate 115,285,548 of NC_081563.1, forward strand.
AGAGATGTAAAACCTCAGGGAGACAGACACCTTAGAAAAACATTTATTTAACCTAGGTCAGGGGATGACTCTTTGAAATACTTGGGAAATCCCTCCTCCTGCTGGTCAGGAGGAGGGTATATCCTTGCAAAACAGCAGACAGAATCACCTCTTTTTCCCTTCCTTCTCTTCTAGGGATTCATTTTTCCTTGTATTGGTCATTTTATTGTCATATTTGTTTCTTTTTCTTTTTCTTTTTTTTTTTTTAAAGATTTTATTTATTTATTTGACAGAGTTCATAAGTAGGCAGAGAGGCAGGCAGAGAGAGGAAGAAGCAGGCTCCCTGCTGAGCAGAGAGCCCGATGTGGGACTTGATCCCAGGACCCTGAGATCATGACCTGAGCCAAAGGCAGAGGCTTAACCCACTGAGCCACCCAGGTGCCCCTGTCGTATTTGTTTCTTACAAAGTTTTAACATTTCATGGGAACATGTCTTCTCTCCTTATCACAGGCTTCCGGATTGCAAGTATGTTAGAACTTAGGTGAAACCAGTCTTGTTATAGATTTTGAGAAACTGACTCTGACGTCAAGTGGTATTGAAGTTTTTGGGTTTTGTGGTTCACTTTTTTTTTCTTTTAAGTTGTTGTAAGTAAACTGCCCACAACATGGCTTGAACTCTCAACACCAAGATCAAGAGTCACATGCTTTACCGATTGAGCCAGCCAGGCACCCTATTATAGGTCTACTTTACAACTTTTTAAATTGTATGTGGGTTAAGTAGGTTTGGGTAAAAGTTCATGCTGCTTCTTTGTTTATTTATTTTAAATATTTATTTATTTATTCTAGGGAGCACATGGGGTGGGGTTGGGGGAAGCGGGAAAGCCTCAGAGGGAGAGAGAGAACTCCCCACTGAGTCTGGAGCCCAACTTGGGGTTGGGAGGGGGGTGCTCAATCTCACGACACTGAGATCCTGACCTGAGTCAGATGCTCAACCAACTGAACCACCCAGGCACCCCAGTTCATCCTGCTGCTGTTTTTTTTTTTGTTTGTTTGTTTTGTTTTTTAAGATTTTATTTGTTAGAGAGTGAGAAAGCACAAGCAGGGGGAGGGACAGAGGGAGAGGGAGAAGCAGGCTCCCCACTGAGCAGGGAGCCTGATGTGGGGCTCAGTCCCAGGACCCTGAGATCATGACCCCAGCTAAAGGCAGACTCTTAACCGATTAAGCCCCAAGGCACCCGATCCTGCTTCTTAAATCGTAGTATTTAATGACCTAAGTGTGTATATTAATCTTCTGTTGTTCGTTCAGGTGCTGCCTATTGTCAATTTATGGACATGCTGTTCCCTGGCTCGATTGCCTTGAAGAAAGTAAAATTCCAGGCTAAGTTAGAACATGAATACATCCAGAACTTCAAAATACTACAAGCAGGTTTTAAGAGAATGGGTGTTGACAAAGTAAGTAAATTTACTTTCATTTGGGTGTTTCTTAATTAGAAACTGTTACTAAGGATGTAGATGTTGGCCTGTAACTTTGGACATTTTCTACCCGCCCCCCTCAGTTTATATAATTAAATTTTCTCCAGCTAAAATAGGATTTATTGGGAGCAGCATTTCTTTGTACCCTCTCCCCCGGTTCCCTGTTGTCCTCTCCTTTATTTTGAAGTTACTGGTGTCTGGAGGAATCTGCCTATAAATCTGTATTCACGATTTTTTAAAAAATAATACTGTTTAATCTTTATTAGTCTGAGATTTAATCCTTTTATCTCTGGATTTACTTCTATAAAGCATATCATATGATAGAATAAGTAGTTCTAAGAGAAGAATCTAGAATTATTGCTTTTTATAGTAGGGTACGTATGGAAGATCCTTTGTGTGTGCTGACAACTTCCCTTTTGCCCCTAAGGATATTTGAAAGTAACAGAAACATAGTCCACCAGGCTTCATTAGGACAAATATTATCTCTGTTTTAGTAGATAATGTATTACACAAAATTAAGCAGCCTCCCCCCCCCCCATTTTTCTTTCTTTTTTTTAAAGATTTTATTTATTAGAATGTGAAAGGGGGGAGGAGCAGAGGGGGAGAGACAGAATCTCAGACTCCATACCAACCATAGAGCCTGATGGGACTCAGTCTCATGACCCTGAGATCATGGCCTGAGCTGAAATCAAGAGTTTGATACTTAACTGACTGAGCCACCCAGGTGCCCCAGAATAGTTTATTCTTTTAAGCCATTTTATGAGGAAATGTTTTTTAATAAAGTTTGTCATACCTTAATTATCTTGCTGGTGTATCTGGTCTGTATTTACTTAAAAATCAATCTTCCTATAATATATGAAATATGTATTTGTATTGAATGAATATCATTTAGATACCCAGCATAGTTTGGCCTAGTTTATGTGCAGTAATTTTTCTTTTTATAGAATTGCTACTTTATTTTTTTGAACAAGGAAACATTTTTTTTCTCTCTCAAGGATTTTATGTATTTATTTGAGAGAGAGAGAGGGAGAGACACAGCAAGAGACGGAACACAAGCAGAGAGTGGGAGAGGAAGAAGCAGGTTTCCCGCTGTGCAGGGAGTCCAATGTAGGCCTTGATCCCAGGACCCTGGGATCATGACCTGAGCCAAAGGCAACCGCTTAACGACTGAGCCATCCAGACGCCCCATGCATGAACAAGGAAAATTTCTAAAGCATACAAAAGTAGAGGGAATAGTGTAATGATGTCTCGTGTATGTCACCAGTTATCAAATGATGGCCAGTTTGTTTCAGATATCCCTTTACCCCACCTGCTGTACTCACAGATTATTGAGAATGAGTTCCAGATAACACTTCGTTTATCAATGTTTCAGTATCATACAGAGTAATTTCTTAAAATTCTATTTATTTGCTCAGAGAGGTGGATATAGTTCAAAATATTATGTACATTCATTTTTTTGTTTGTTTGTTCTATTTATTTATTTGATAGAGAGAGGGGGAACACAAGCAGGGGGAGTGGGAGAGGGAGAAGCAGGCTTCCCGCTGAGCAGGGAGCCCGATGTGGGCCTTGATCCCACCTTGACTGAACCACCGAGGTGCCCACATACATTCATTTTTATAAAAGTATCATTGCAACTGGAATCCTTGATGAGTTAAAAGATAGTTAAACTCTGGCCGACAGTCCAATAATTTGAAGTAATACCTGATAACAGGTATTTTGTACAATAAAAATGTTTACAGGATTATATTTTAATAGGTTTGGAATTACTTGAAAAACATACCAGGGCACCTTGGTGGCTCAGTCAGTTAAGCGTCTGCCTTTGGCTCAGGTCATGATTCCAAGGTCTGGGATCAAGCCCCCCCAGGAAGTCTGGACTTCCTGCTCAGCGGGGAGCCTGCCCCTCTCGCTCTCTCTGCTGCTCCTGCTGCCTGTGCTTATGCGCACTCGCTGACTTTCTCTCTGTCAAACAAATAAAATCTTAAAAAAAAAAAAATAGGAAAACATACCATTTTGTAGAAATCTGATCTGGGACAGATTATTACCTTCACCTATTTTTTTTTTTTTTTTAAGATTTTATTTATTTATTTGACAGAGACAGCGAGAGAGGGAATACAAGCGGGGGAATGGGAGAGGGAGAAGCAGGCATCCTGTGGAGCAGGGAACCTGATGCGGGACTTGATCCTAGGACCCTGGGATCGTGACCTGAGCCACCTTGGCGCCCCACCTTCACCTGTTTTTAAGACAGAAATTTACCTCCCCTGCCCTTCTTTTTTCTTGATGAAAATTTTTTCCAGCTTTTTTGCGATGTGATTGACAAGACAGAATTTTCTTTAACACAGTTCACTGTAGGTACCTGTGGTTGGTTTGTGCTCTGGGTTTCCTACTTGGTGATGGGCACTGTGGCCATGCAAGTTGCCTGGGAGATTTACTCTTCAGTGGAATGAATGTCTTATGATGTGCTTGGAATGTGTGTATGTGATTAATGTATAATATGTGTTCTTTTGCATTTCTGATTCCTTTTGATGGGGGGGTTGGCAGGTCTAAGTACTTTGTGGAAGGCAAACTGTTTGAAACTTGCTCTATAAACTTTCAGGGGCTTACTTAGCACCAAGTTCTTGCCTCTAAACATTTTTTTTTCTCCTTTTGGTAGAGCTTTATACTGATTTGATGCATGGACACGTTTGATGCTTGCCAAAAACCTCTTGCTTTGGGCTAAATAGTCTTGGTATTTTTCTGCAGATAATTCCTGTGGACAAATTAGTAAAAGGAAAGTTTCAGGACAATTTTGAATTTGTTCAGTGGTTCAAGAAGTTTTTTGATGCTAACTATGATGGAAAAGACTATGACCCTGTAGCTGCCAGACAAGGTCAAGAAACTGCAGTGGCTCCCTCCCTTGTTGCTCCAGCTCTGAACAAACCGAAGAAACCTCTCAGCTCTAGCAGTGCAGGTAAAACTACAGAACAAAAACACCATTTCCGCACAAGAGTATTCCAAGTATTCGTTAATCATCGTTCATTCAGCCTTCAGCCAGAGGGTTTTGAGCCCCATAAACTTAGGGAAATTAAGGAGCATAATCCCAGCCTTGTGGCAGGATTATGATTGTGGCATCAGGCAGACCTCTGTTTGTTCCTAGGTCTCTCTAGCCCTGTTTAAGCCACTTTATCTCTTACCCACAGTTTCTTTCTCTGTAAAATGGGAATTTTGGTATTTGCCCCAGAGGGTTGTTCTTGAGGTTTGAATGAATTACTTTATGTAATGTTGCCAGTACTCTTTAGTTGTATGGGCTAGAAATTCCTCAGGTTAGCTCACAAAAGGGAGCTTTAGTTTGAACACAAGGCCTTTTCACAGGGCCCTGAGATGGGAAGTTACAACCAGACTGCAATACCCAGGAACTGACGGAGATTTCTAGGTCTCTTAGGAACTGTGCTTGGCTCTCTGCATCATCATTCTGTCTGCAGACCAGCTTCCTGTGCTTATTGTGGGCTTCCCTGGCCTCTCTAGAATTTGAGCTGCTAAGTGGCTTTGGCTTGCTATGATGCCAGCAGAATCTGGGAGGCAGTTTTTAGAGACCTTCTCTAAAAGGTTTTGGCTTGGTAGGTTTCCCAAAACCTCTTTGCAGTTGCATATTCGTGGAACATTTGTATACCTAGGGACAGGGCAGATGTTCTTCAGATGCTAACTTCTCCTTTTCCAGAAGAGGAAAGAATATTAGTTAATGAGAGAGAGGCTGAACTATCTGATAAGTAGAGAGGGGCATTGTGTACTTTCTAATTTTTATAGCTTTATTGAGATATAATTCACTTGCCATACAGTTCACTCATTTAAAATGTACATTTGAATTCTTTTTAGTGTATTCGCAGATATGTTCAGCTATCGCCACAACCAATTTTAGTACGTTTTTGTTACTCCCTAAAAGAAACCTTGTTTGTGTCCCATAGCAGTCACTTCCCATTTTCCCTTAGCTCTTCCCTCCCCCCCTCAACCCCAGGCAACCACTAATCCACTTTGTGGATTTACCTGTTCTGAATGTTTCACACAAATGGGGTCATACAATATTGGTCTTTGTGTCTGGCTTCTTTAATTTAGCATTATGTTTTCAAGGTTCATGTCATAGCACCTGTCAATACTTTCATGTTCGTGTCATAGTACCTGTCAGTACTTCATTATTTTTAGTGGCTGAACGATACTGCATTGTATGACTATACCACATTTTACCTTTTTATTTTAATTTATTTTGGGAAACAGAGGGAGAGAGAAAGAATCTTCAGCAGACTCCATGCCCAGTGCAGAGCCTGATGTGGGGCTTGTTCTCACAAGAGAACGAGAGAACACTGAGATCGTGACCTGAGCTGAAATCAAGAGTCAGACGCTTAACTGGCTGAGCCGCCCAGGGGCCCTCACATTTTATTTATTCTTTAGCTGATGATCATTTGGGTTGTTCCCCCTCTTGAACTGTTAGGAATAGTGCTGCTTTGAACATTCCTATACAAGTTTCTGTGTGGGCCTGTGTTTTCATTTCTCTTGGGTATAAATCCGAAGATACCTACTTATGGAGCACAATTTTTTGGTCATATGGTTCCTCTGTTTAACCTTTTACAGAACTACCTGAGTCTTTTCAAAGTGGCTGCACTGATTTATATTCCCATCAGTAGAGTGTGAGGGTTCTGATTTCTCCAGATACTTAGTGCTTAGCTTGCTAGAATGGGGATCTGCATAGATGCTGGGAACAGGCAAGTGGAGATTTGCAGTAAGCATTTAATCTTGGGGATAAAGATATACTAGAGATCACCCAGAGGAAGTGCCTGTATCTGCAGGTGAAAGCCTTACAGTTATTGAACATTTTGGGGTGTCAGGAAGATCAGATATTTCTAAGCCTGGCATCATGTACAGCTTTACAGAATAATTGCTAAAGAAATGATTAAAATCACGAACCATAAATTTACCTCAAGGTAGCCTGTTCTTGATTATTCTTGATTGTTTTAACCACACTACTCTTTCCTTACTTTGTCAGCTTTTGGCTCTATTCACAGAGAAGTCTGTAAGTCCTAGTCATGGCACTGCTTTCCTCTCCTAACCCTCCCAACCTCCTTTTACAAGGTGAGCAAGATGCAGGTTTTGAGGTAACAAGTGTTAAGATCAGTCTGCCACCCTTCTCTTCCCAAGCCAAGGAGTTTGAGGTTCTAAGATGGGGGACATCTTATTTTCCAGATGGGAGACGTTGGGCACCCGGCAGCAGCTGGGACTGTGAGCCCACTCCTGGCATGAAATTTGTCTTTGCTCCACGAAGTTACCCTCTGTGTGGATTTGGTTGGAGCTAGGTTAAGGTAGATTGTTGGTGTGTGCCAGAAGGACTGTGTTGCTTTCAGATGATAGTGCTCTTTACCCCAGCAGAAAAAAGACCTCATAGAGGGACTCCTTCCCAGAACAAAAGATGGTGGCTAAAATTGGTACCTAACTCTGCTGCCATAGAAACCGTTCTGGGCAAACACGGGAGTGCGGTCTTGCATGCTGAGCTCTCTACATTGGGTCCCTGCACAGCACAGCTGTGGAGGGCCGTTGGTCACAGGCTCCTCTTGTCTGGTGGGTTTTTTATCTTGAAGTTTCTCTTCTTAAAAAAAGCTCTGCTGCTCTCTCAGCTCCACAGAGGCCCATTGCAACACACAGAACTACTGCAACCCCTAAGACTGGCCCGGGTGTGGTGCGAAAGAACCCTGGTGTGGGCAACGGGGATGACGAAGCAGCCGAACTGATGCAGCAGGTAGGCACCGCCTCTGTCCGAGACAGGAGTCGCTTCAGGAGTAAAGGTGCTGGGCAGCCCTGACCAGGGGGAGGCTTGTCTGTGTTCTTGGAGGAAGGCCTGCCTTGTCCCCCTGCTGAAGCAGTCCTCGGCGTGAGTTGTGAGCACTTTGGGTGCTGTGTGGGAACTGGGAGTGTGGGGGTGTGGGTGGAAGAGTGGGAGCGGGCGTGTCTAAGATGTGTTAGTGTGACAGAAGCCAGTGTCTCTGGAAACCCGCCTGTACAGTAGAACCGTGTTGAAGATCTCCGGAACACCTCTCAGCGTTCTGTGGGATTCACAGAGTGTCTCTTGAATTTTGGCTCCGACAGAAGATAAAGGAGAGTTTCTTTCTAAATAGTAAAAAAGATTCTGCGGTGTCTGTGCTGAAATCCTGGGTCACTAGAGATCTAAGTTAGAGTGGAACTGGTGTGGAAAACTCTTCTGTGATTTGGAATGTATGCTTCAGGATTAAATATCCTAAAGGTACTTAGCAGAGGTCTCTGGATCTGAACAAAGTTTAGACTTAGACATTTTTTCACCAACCCTTATAGTTTTGTTTGTTTGCTTTTGGGTGATTTTCTTCATTAATTCCAGTTTTAAAATCAAGGATGCTCTATGATTCCTGTGTGTTTGGAATTGAATCCTTTCACTTTCCTGAAAGCCAAGTCCTAAAACCTAGGGGCAGTGGCCTCACTTGAACCTGGAACCTCTCATGACCCTAGCCCTGCTCCTAGGAGATCAGGACCTAAGAGCCTGCCCAGAGACGATATTTGTTTGTTTCTTTTTTGTTGTTGTTGTTGTTTCTTTGTTTGTTTTAAAGATTTATTTATTTGACAGACAGAGACCATAACCGGGGTGGGGTAGCGGGGGGAGCTGGCTCCCTGCTGAGCAGAGAGCCCGATGCAGGGTTCCATCCCAGAACCCTGAGACCATGACCTGAGCTGAAGGCTGAGGCTTAACCCACCGAACCACCCAGGCCCCCCTGTGTTTTTTTTGTTTTTTTTCAGTCTTTTTTAAAGATTTTTTTTTCTTTATTTGATAGACAAAGATCACAAGTAGGCAGAGAGGCAGGCAGAGAGAGAGGAGGAAGCAGGCTCCCCGCCAAGCAGAGAGCCCGACGGTGGGGCTCGATCCCAGGACCCTGAGATCATGACCTGAGCTGAAGGCAGAAGCCCTAACCCACCGAGCCACCCAGGCGCCCCCTTTTTCAGTCTTTTGATTTGTGTGTGCCCTGTGCTTCTAGGTGCTGATGTTAAGGTACCTTATCTGGGCCACCATCCCCATTAGTGTGGCTGCCTTGAGTACCCTCTGGGGACTGTCACTGTGAATGAAGTACAGAAATCCTGGGGAGTAAGGAGACTGCACTGTAACTGTCGGTTTCTAGGCAAGGATGTGCACAGGAAGCATAGGGGGCTGGGTGGCCAGCCCGGGCTTCTTGTACTCTAGAGGAGAAGATGCAGCGGATTCTGTGGGACTGCTGCTCTTGGCACAGCTATTGTCCTGTGTGGTGGGGCACAGGTTTTGGGTTGTATAGATTTGGGGATTTTTCTGGTTCTGTTGCTTCTACTTGGGGCAAGTCAGTTAACCTCTCTGAACTTACTGTGTTGTGTTGTGACTTACTTTTCTCATAGTAGTTGAGCTGATGTTATGTCAGGTCCCTGGAATGGCATTTGGGATAAAAGAGGAAAATGGCTGTGGATAAAAAGCAATTGTGATTATTATGGTTCTTGTCCATGGTCTTGATAGAGCAAAATAGATTCTGGAGTGTCTTTTTTAAAAAGTTCACATGAGTCAGATTGTCTTCACAAATGTTAATAATAAAAACAAAAATAATGGACATTTTTAGAGTGGTTTGCCCTTGTTCTAGTGAGTACTTCACTTCTGCATTAGCCCTGTGAGGTCTCACAGATAGGGACAATGTGCCTGGGGAGGTTAAAATGACTTACCCGGAGGGTGGAGTCAGCTGCCCAAGCCCTGTCTCCAGAGTACTGAGGCTCGCGCAGGCTTTCCTTTTTTTTTTTTTTTGTTTTTTGTTAATATGAAGGATTTTTTTTTTTTTTTTTAGGTTTTCTCCAGGCTGCCGGGGTCCTTATCTGTAACACCCTGTTACTAACTCCCTTGGCTCTTTTACCTGGTCTGTCTGGCCTCTTGGAAGTATTTGAATTTGTGGCCTTTGACAGAGGTGTGGAGGTCTGGGAGATGTAAATGATGTGGGAAATAGAGCCAGACCAGCTTCTTAGGGCAAGAGGACAGCAGTGTATTCTACATGGATTACCTCATGCAGCAGTTCTGCATTCTTAAGGCATCCTGGAGTTTACTTTGACTTGATTTGAGTCCAGAGCAGTACTGTTCAAGAGAAATAGAATGCAAACCAGAAATGTGAGGCTCATACATAATTTTAAAATTTCTAGTAGCCACGTTTAAAAAAAGGGAAAAGAAAAACATGAAATTTCTTCTAATAACCCATTACCCAATGTATCCAAAGTATTACCATTTTAACATGTAACCAATACAAGTAATCGTCAGTGAGATACTTTATGCTTGAAGACCTTACTAGGTTTTTGAAATCCAGTGTGTATTTGTGTGTATTTAATATTTGCCGCCTGTCTCGATTGCATTGGCCACATTTCAAGTACCCAGATAGCCACTTGAGGCTCCTAGCTACTCTTTTGGTCTGTGCAGGTCCAAAGCATTCTCCTTAGGTTTTCTAGGTTATAGCTATTACTTTACTACAAGAGAAGGTTTAAGAGTGGCATTGGCATTGATTACTAGCCACAGAGTTTTAACAATCTCCTAGGTAAGCATTTAAAGGAATGGGCAGCGAAAGCCAGTGACTTTCAGTGTATACTCTGTTTCTTGTGGAGAGAGATATATATATATATATAATTTTTTTTTTAGATTTTTATTTATTTATTTGACAGAGATCACAAGTAGGCAGAGAAGCAGGCAGAGAGAGAGGAGGGGAAGCAGGCTCCCTGCTGAGCAGAGAGCCCGATGTGGGGCCTCGATCCCAGGACCCCGAGATCATGACCTGAGCTGAAGGCAGAGGCTTAACCCACTGAGCCACCCAGGTGCCCCTCTTGTGGATATATCTAATTGAATGATATCATGGAGGAAGCCTGCTTTGGCTCCTCAGTGGAGCCCAGAAGGCTGAGTTCTGGTGCCCTTGATGATGTGTAGGCCAAGGAAATTGGAGTGGGTTTGTGAGGAAGGCACTAGTGAACCTTGAGTGATGGACTCCAAAGTGTAGCATAACTTTTGACTTCCCTTTACTCCCAAGTCACTAATGTGATTAGTAGGCCTCTTCCCTGGCTCTTGGTTCTTAGAACTCAAGATTTAAGGCAGATTCCTATTGCTGGGGTTGGTTAGCTCTCTCCCTCCTCCCCCTTTTTAAAAGATTAATTTATTTTAGGGTGAGCTCGGGGAGGGGCAGAGGGAGAAAGAGGATCTGAAGTGGTTTCCTCGCAGAGCCTGATGCAGGGCTCGATCTCACCCTGAGACCATGACCTGAGCTGAAATCAAGAGTCTGACTCTTAAACTGACTGAGCCACCCAGGTGCTCCAGTCTTGCCCTTCTATCTTTTATCCTGTCTCATACTCCACTTTGTGGCTGATAGTTTATTTCTATACATGGTTGTTTAATTATTTATATTATATTTATTTCATTGAAATTCTCAGTTTTTTTCTTTTTTAAAGATTTTATCCATTCATTTGACAGAGCGAGAGAGGGAACACAAGCAGGGGGGGAGTGGGAGAGGGAGAAGCAGACTTACTGCCGAGCAGGGAGCCCGATGGGGGGCTTGATCCCGGGACCCCAGGACCCGAACTGAAGGCAGACGCTTAATGACTGAGCCACCCAGGTGCCCCTGAAAGTCTGTTTAGAACCTTGATTCTGGTTTGGTCTCTTCAGGTCTTTGATGATGACAGAATGGTCCTGGTGGTTCTGAACACCATCTCTGGATACTTCTTGACTGCAGCTTATGAAGAAGAGTTTTCTTCCACCCTCCGATAGGACTTGATCCCTTTGGCTATCTCTGGCTTCCTTGTGAGGCCATGGAGGAGCTAAAGCAGCTGTTTGCTTCAGTTTTTGCAGCTGGTTCAGAAGGTTGGACTAGATGATGATGTCTGTGGTGCCCTTCTGGCTCTCAAAATTCCCTGCTGCCTGAATTGCGCTCAGTCTCTGCACCTTTGTTTTCCTAGCTCGGCCTTCCCTGTGGCCCCAACCTGTACTTGAGCAGTACTGTTCAAGAGGAATAGAACGCAAACCAGAAATGTGAGGCACATACATAATTTAAAATTTTCTAGTAGCCACGTTTAAAAAAAGGGAAAAGAAAACCATGAAATTTCTTCTAATAACCTGTTACCCAATGTATCCAAATTGATACTAAACAGAAATGGGTTTTGATCCATGTTAGTGTGATGGAAGACCACGTCTTCGTTTGGCTTAGCGGTTTGTCTGATATGTTATTGGTATGTAAATGCTGAGTATCTCACCCTTTCCAATGTCTTATGCAGGTCAACGTATTGAAACTTACTGTCGAAGACTTGGAGAAAGAAAGAGATTTCTACTTTGGAAAGCTAAGGAACATTGAATTGATTTGCCAGGAGAACGAGGGGGAGAACAACCCTGTATTGCAGAGGATCGTGGACATTCTCTATGCCACAGATGTACGTGTTGACACCAGGATTTCTTCTTGCCATTTTTCCAGACAAAGTTAATTTTATCTGGTTGTTTTCAGCAAACTCAGTGCTAGTGCTTGTCCTGTTCCAGGATAGCAATTCATCAAAAGACTTTGACCTCTCAGAGTCATTCAGAGGTCATCTCTGCTCAGCCTCAGCCTCTGCCTTGAGGTCTGTGAGCCTTTGAGGTAGGAATAGGACAAGGAGATGGCTGGCTTGCCCAGATTCTGTGGTTTATGGCCGCTGATTGGTGATGAGTGCCACAAAATGCTCTTAACTCCACCATCCCCACTCCACCCCCTGCAACTTAGACCTCTCAGCTCCATTTTATCAGGCCCCCTGGCATGACCTGGGAACCATGCTCATGGCCTTTTTTGATGTCCCCTGCCCGTAGTTGTCGGATTGTGTCTTTGTTCCTCCTGCCCTGGAGTGTGCCTGGTTCCCATTTCCTCTCTGTACTTTATGATCTTGGGATCCATGTGTATTATTACACAGCTGAATCTGCTGATATTAATCATGACATGCTAGCTGATCAGGGAAGACTGATTTTCCCCTACATTTAGGATTTGGTATCTTGCTATGCCCATTGTTTAGTGGCTTTGCTTATTTATAAATCTGCACACCTAGTAAGGTCTATAAGATCAAGTTACAGTGTATAAGTGTTTTATAGTATGCTTGACAGTATGCAAATATAAGGAAATAATGATATTGTCATTAGCACTGTTCTCTAAATATGCCAATGAATTTTGGGGGATGAAGACAGATGACTGAAAAGATGGTACTTTGTTCAGTAAATCCTTATTCTGGGCTTGCTCTTTGCCAGCTTCAGTGAAACAAAGATGATGAAGATATAGGGTCCTTGGTCTAGTCTGAGTATTATTTTAGTGGCGTTCTATCTTAAGTAAATTCAGCTGTAGAGATTTAGTTGAAGAAAAAAACCATGGTGGTCAAAGGGGAATTCTGATTTTTATGGTGCTGTAGCCGTTATCACATGCCAGAATGCCCTAGAGTATGTGTGAGGTGGAAGCTGCAAATCGGCTGTGTCCTGTACCATTAATGTTGGATCAGTGTTGGCAACTACTGTGGGATTATGAGTGTTTTGGGTAAACCCACAATACCCACAGTGGCATGCATGGTCCTTAAGTGCCATCAAAGGAAGGTGTAAAGAAAAGTTGGCTCTGTAGACAGCTTATTGCAAGGAGATTGTGTGGTATGAAACTTTTGTGATGACTTCAGGGGTTTTTGAGGGTTTATTTTCTTTTTTAAAACAACCTTATTGATTGACGTAATGATGTAATGAACTGTACCTATTTAAGTACAACTTGATGTGTGAAATCATCACCATAATCGACATAATTAAGAAATCCACTTTTGAAGATAAGTTTATGCTTAGTTTTTGCCTTTTGTGAGATGTGTTTCCACTGTCTAATAAAGTGGTGGTCACGTGGCCTTGTGCTAGTAAATATCAAATGTGCAGTAGAAATAGGAAGAGCCGTTGACTTTGAGAGGCTGTAAATACGAGGAAAGTGGCCCTATGGTAGAAACTGATCCTTCATTTGGTACTGAGTAATAGCTTTTCCCTCTCATTTTCCCATTTTAGGAAGGCTTTGTGATACCTGATGAAGGGGGCCCACAGGAGGAACAAGAAGAGTACTAACAGCCTGGACCAGCAGAGCAACATCCGAATTCTTCACTCCAAATCATGTGCTTAACTGTAAAATACCCCTTTTATTATTCTTAGAGGACTCACTGGTTTCTTTTCATGAGCAAACAGTACCTCTTCTTAAAGTGCACTTTGCAGAAGTTTCACCCCATTTCCAATGAGTTTGAGTTAGGAGCTTTTACCCTGTAGCAGAGCAGTATTAACATCTAGTTGGGTCACCTGGGGAACAAAGAGGCTGACCATGGGGCTTACCGAGTGGACGCTGGTAACACTGATTGCTGGAGAAGGTGTTTTTATGTGATACACTGAGGTGGAGACCTCAGAGAAATGTAAAGACTGATTTGAATTTTAAGCTAATGTGAAATCTTGGCAGAGAACGTTTTAATAAATAAATGCCTTAAGAGTATTTAAAATATGCTTCCATATTTCAAAATAGAAAATGTAACATGACAGGACATTTTCGTGTTTGACATTGTGTCTGGGAAGGAAGGGCCAGACCTCTGGACCTTTGGAATCTGCTGTTCATAGGCCTTGCAGGGTTGCTTGAATCCTCAAAGGCCTAGACCTTGGCCCAAAAGGAGAGTTTAAAAAGTTGCTCTGTAAAGCCATTTGGTGTCCTTGACCAATAGTATCCCTGCTCTAAGAAGCAAGAGGCATTGTTGCCTGAATGAATAGAGGGTGTGTTTCAGCCCTGAGATGTTTGAGTCGAAGAGCTTGAATTTCATTGAACATTTCTCTGACGATTTTTCCAGTTACCCCTGAAATTTTTATGTATTGTGTTTTTTGGGAGATGAGGTGTGTCCAGTTTTTAAATCTAACAACTACTTTTGGGGACTTGCCCACATCTCTGGGATTTGAATGCGGGTCGTGTCCCATTTTACTGTCTTTTAAGTTTACATTGAACATGTTTCTCTTCTCTGCTCCCCTCGCCCACTGGGGACTCCTCTTTGGCTCCTTAAAGTTTGCTGCTTAGAGTGTAAGTTCAGCAGGCAAGTGGTCACGCTGCAAGTTCTTTCTGGACCTCTGGCAAAGGGAGTGACCAGTGAAGGCCATCGCTACCTTGGGATCTGCAAGGCTGGGTGTTCTCGGTACCTGCTGTCCACCGCCCTCCACTGTTATCGGAATACTTTGCCAGTGCACTAATCTCTTTGGAGATAAAATTCGTTAGTGTGTTACTAAATGTTAATTTTCTTTTGCAGAAGATACAGTACCGTGTCTGAATTAATTATTAATATTTAAAATATTTCATTCCTTAACTCTTCCTCATTTGCTTTGCCCCTGGCCTATTCAGTTCCTTTGTTTGGCAGAATTCTGCAAAATGTGTGTCACCCACTACTGAGATTGTTCAGCCCCTGATGTATTTGTATTGATTTGTTCCTGGTGGTAGCTTGTCCTAAAATGTGTGTAGAAAGCAGATATTTTATGATAAAATTGTTGTGTAGTGCATGCTCTGTGTGGAATTCAGAGGAAAACCCAGATTCAGTGATTAACAATGCCAAAAAAATGCAAGTAACTAGCCATTGTTCAAATAACAGTGGTGCTATTTCTCTTTTGTGGCCTTTTAGACTTTTGTTGCCCTAAAATTCCATTTTATTGGGAACCCATTTTCCACCTGGTCTTTCTTGACAGGGTTTTTTTCTACTTTAAACAGTTTCTAAATAAAATTCTGTATTTCAAGAGTGTCATGTCTTCTGAAATTTGTCTTGCCCTGAGTATATTCTTTTAGGTTCAAATGGTAAGATACCGATTCTTCTTTCTTAAATTCAGAGTGATCTTTTCAATCTTTCACTGTTTTTTCAAATGTACTTATTTCTAAGCCTGTTCCTTTTTTCTCCGTTCTTCACATTACATTTCTCAGCCTCCTGCAGTTAGACATTTTCATGCTACTGTGAGAGGTCTTTGAGAAGTCCAAGGCTTGGCCCCGAAGCCTTGAAGCCTTTTCAGGTGGATTCCTCCTGAGAACTACAGCAGGACAGTGCTTGCTGGATGCCATGGGGAAATACTTTCTTCCCTCCAGAAAGTATGTTTCAAAGGCAGTGAACACAGTCTGAATCTATGAAATAACCTGAAATTGTCATTTTCCCCTCCCTTTTAAAATTCTATGCCATAAGAAATGAGTTCAAAAGGAGACTTGCTGCCATTTTCAGTATGAAATAAAGATAAGGGGTAGGAGGTAGTTTCTCTATGATTTTTAGGGTTCTTGCCACAATTATGGATGCTCTGTAAACCCAACTTGATGATTTTGCCTAGGGTTAAATCCATATTACTTCCTCTAGAAATTAATGGCACGATACCTTCCTTGAAATGTTGTGTACTTTCAAAAGGAATTTGACACCCCATGTGTTGGCAGTCTATGAGAAGATGCCTCCAGGTGTGCATGAAGTTGGTGAAGATACTATGGGGCGATGCCAACTGAGAAGTTACTTTGGAAGGAGTGAAGCTGATCTGTATGTACCTCTGACCTAAGTCTGACGACCTTGTTCTTTAGGTTGATACCTATAAAATCTTGGTAGGAATAGTTCAGGTTAGGTTATTGGTGCAGTTAACTTGAATAAGCTGTTTGGTTTGCTTGGCGAGTTCTCTGTTGCTTGAGGAGAGGTAAACACATGGGTCCTCTGGCTGGATTGGGATTTAAGATTCACTCAGGCTGGTAGTCCTCAAACTAATGGGCTTCAGAATCACCTGGGGAACTTGACTGACAAATTTCTAAAGTCCCATCTCCAGAAATTCTAAGTCAGAAGATTAAAAATCTGCATTTTACTGTGTCCCAGGCAACCAGGGCTTGACGTAGCCCCCAGATTTGTACTTTGGCCTGCAAGTTCAAGTGTGAATCTGACAGGGGAACATCAGATTTGAGTCCTTGCAGGTCTCTCCTAACTTTGTGATTTCTGAGCTAATTGATCTCTCTCGTCTGACCGCAAAATGGGGATGATGATGTTGGCTGAAGTGCCTTGCTCACTGGGTGCTGCTAGTTGGCATCAGAATGAGCTGCTAGAAAAAGCAGCCGCAACGTTAGATGGCCCCGTATGGGTGCTTCAGGTCAGCTGACTTTCTTTAGAAGTTCTAGATCTTTGAAAAGTTCAGGACAGAATTTTTGTATCCTGAAAATTTAGGAGGGCACTGCTTAAGATAGGCTTCAGGTACTTTGTGAAATAAGTAACACGTTCCTTTATTGTTTCCTCTTCAGCTAGGTGGTGGTATAGAGGGGTCCAGCTCCTTTAGGTTTTCAGACTATGATTTTCATCCTGTTTTTCCTGAGGGAAATTGAAGTCTAACCACACATTTCACCATTTTCCTTGAAATGAAGGTTCTGTTGTGATTCAGTAATTCAGATTCATTGATTTAAAAACTTGTATTTATTTCAAGGTGTACTCTGTAGAATGTAATGTGGTAGACAGGAAGCAGTTTTGCTATAACCGAAGTGACTCCGGAGAAGTTTTTCTTTAAGGAATATTTTACAAGGTTTGGCATAAGGAACTCCTTTTGTGGTGTTTACCATAGTTCATCACAGTCCACAAACACAACCCAGGCTTTAAGTCTGATGAACATAATGAGGTTAGTGCAGGTGACCCACATCTGGCTGGTGTCAACAGAGAGTGTGGCAGTAGAAATAATCGTCCTGAACCACATGGAACCTGAGCCTGTGATCAGTGCTGATGTAAAATTTAGGACGATGTCCTACTTTTGAGTTCACACAATGCAGGTCAGCTACCAAAGCCTAGAACTTTGTAGATGGTATCGAGAGAGATTTAGAGTTGCAGAGTGATCTGTCAGCAGTTGGCAGTTCCATCACATCTTACCTTAAAAATTAAAATAAAAAAAAGGCTCCTTTTTCCTGGTTTATTTGGAGTGTTTTCCCCAGTCTGCAGGCATTGTTGGTGGGGAGAAGCTGGGTGCAGGCATGAGGAAGAGGAGGAAGAGGAATTCATTCTTTTTACTGAGGTCTTCAACTTTCAGTTCTGGTTGTAGAATGAGATTTGGGAAGTTGGTAGGTGTGATTCAGTCCATCTGGGTAAGTCTTAACAGAGCTGGCTTTATGGGTTCTTCCTAGTTTTCCAGTGGGAGCAGAGATGAGTTTCTAAGATTCAGCCTTAACGTGTGACTCAAAAAATTGCAATGTAGACTATTAAATTAAGTCCAGGGTTAAACTATACAAGTGTGCAGACTGAATATATAAAAGGAGTGTGTGGCTAGAGTCCTCTGATCTTTACCAAAATGAATGAGGGAGTCAGTGCTGTGGTTGGGAGGCCAGGGACCAGTGATTGAGACCGTGGTCCTCCTCCAGGCCTGTATCCCAGGTCTCCAGAGCACATCTTTTCATTGGCTCAGTGGGGCTCAGTGGCTCAAGGGTGGTTTTGCTCAAGATCTTTTTTGGACTAGAGAGAATTACTTAGGTTTGTGAAAAGCTGATAGGATACTGGAGCAGAAAAGAATGGAGGAGTGCCTAGTTCTGGCAAATGATGCCCCAGGGCTTAGTTTTCATCAGGAGAGGGACAGCTTTGGTTCAGAGAAAAGCACAATGTTGTTGCTGTTGTTGTTTTTGCACAATGTTTCTCAGCATCAGCTACATACACTTTGAAAGTTTGAGAAAATTCTCACAATGAAATTGTGAAGTACAGTTTCTGTGTGTGTGTGTGTGTGTGTTTTAAGATTTTATTTATTTGACAGGGAACACAAGCAGGGGGCATTGGAGAGGGAGAAGCAGGCTCCTCGTGGAGCAGGGAGCCCCGATGTGGGTCTTGATCCCAGGACCCTGAGATCATGACCTGAGTGGAATGACTGAGCCACCCAGACGCCCAACTTCTGTGTTTTAATTAATGTTTTGACTCTAGGGTTGCCTGGGTAGTTCATTTGGTTAAGCATCTGACTCCTGATTTCAGCTCAGGTCATTTTTTTGTTTGTTTGTTTAAGAGAGGGAGAGAAAGGTAGAAAGGGGCAGAGGGAGAGAGAGAGAATCCCAAGCAGGCTCCATGCCCAGTGTAGAGCCTGATACGGAGACCAATGCGGAGGCTCCATCTCTCCCAACCCTGAGATCATGACCTGAACCGAGACCAAGAATTGGTCACCTAACCGACTGGGCCACCCAGGTGCCCCTCAGTTCAGGTCTTGATCTCAAGAGTTCTGAGTTCAAACTCTGCATCGAGCTCCATGCTGGGCATGGAGCCTCCATTAAAAAACAAAAAAGTTTGAAAGAAACAACTTTGATAGAAGTCACAAATGGTTCAATGTGTGTTTGGCTGCAGGCTGCAGGGAGAGCTTTGCTCATACAGCAGTCCCACCTTATCTGCAGGAGACCCATTTCCAGGACCCCCAGTGGATGCCTGCAACTGCAGCTCGTACTGATCCCTTCATACACTACCTTTTTTCCCTATACAGACCTATTTATGATAAAATAATTTATAAATTAGGCACAGTGATTAGCAACAACAGAGCAAATGGAACAGTGTACTGTTCCGTGAATGTGGTCTCAGAGGATGTCAGCATCCCATCCTCCCCCCTTCTTGTGATGATTTGAGATGATGCAACCCCTGCATGTAGATGCGAAGTCAGATGAATGACACAGGCACTCTGACATAGTTAAGCTACTGTATGCTTAGGTCAGGAGGAGGAGCATCTGCTTCCTGCTCAGTGGGCTACAGGTGTCAGAGACTGCAGAGAGAGAATCCATGGGGCAAGGGGCCTATCCTGCGCCCATCCCTGAATCGCTGTGCAGTACAAGACTCTACACGAGCTGCGCTGGGATCTGTCATGGGTTATCCCAGTCAGGCTTGAGTGCCCTGCAGGTTCCTTTCCTCCCTTGCTTGCTCACCAGTAGTTTTTATTACATTTGTATTAATTGTTCTCATAATGGGGCCCTGTTGATATATTTTGAAGTAGTTGCAGTGATTTTAAGGTCATACCTCATGGTCATCCGGATTTTAGCATTCCAGAGATTTCTAACCCAGTACCACTTTTTTTTCCCTTGGTATATGTTTTTCTATAAAACGATGCAAGAGTTAAACGTATAATTACATATGATTGCTGTTTTTAGTTTAAAATTTAAATTCTGCATGATTGAATGGAATAAATTATTTGTGTTTTTTACAGGTAGCTGTAGGCTATCCCAGCTTGCCTCTGTGTGCACCACCCTCCCTATTAATTATTTAAAGGCTGAGATAAGAAATAATTCAATGTTGAATGAAATAAAAATAATTAAAAACATTTCCTAAGAATTTCTAATTTTGTGATTTAAAATTTTCCCCCAGTCTTTAAGAAGAGTTTTTCTTTTGGGGGGAGGAGGTGGGTAAGTAGTTACCGAACCACATTGAGAAGCTGTCTTCTTGAATCACGGTATTTTGAAATCTTTGGCATTTGAACCTGCATTAAAGATTTATTTTATAGAGTGTGGGGTGGGGGGAGCAGCAGGACAGAATCCCAAGCAGACTCCCTACTGAGCATAGGGCTCAACATGGGGGCTCTACCCCATGGGCCATGAGATCATGACCTGAGCTGAAATCAATAGTCAGATGCTTAACTGATCAAGCCACCCATGTGCCCAGGAAGAACATTGTTCTAAGCGTCATGTGGGTGGGTGGAGTAGTTGATATCAACTAAAGGTGTGATCTTGATCTTGATATTAATATTCAGGGTCCTCTCAAGTTCCAGTAGTCACTGACTTACCTCTTCTTTCTTCATGTTTGAAAAGGAAATGCCTCTTTTCTTGGCAGTCAAGTTGCATCTGAAAATTGTTGACAAAATTACATTAAGCTGAGAAGGATACAAGTTTTGATGTTTTAAAACCCACAGTGGTAGAGCTGGAGAGGACACTGTTGACCTCGCTGCTGAGAGGAGTGGAGATGCCATCCTGGAGCAGTTTCTTGATCTGTCACTGCAGCCCTGGCTCCTGGCAGCAGCCCTGGCATCTCTGCTGTTAGGGACCAGTATCTCCTTGGGCTTGGCAGGGGATGCTTGAACTGGTCTCAGGTAGGACTTTGAGCTTTTTTCCAGAATTACTTTTGTGCAGAGGTGCAGAGGTTGATCTAGGAGATGTTACTTACTTAATTTTTTCTTTTTTAAGATTTTATTTATTTGAGAAAGAGAAAGAAGGAGAGAGCATGAGTGGAGGGGGAGGGGCTGCGGGAGAGGGAAAAGCAGGCTCAGCAGGGAGCCTGACTCGGGGCAGGATCCCAAGACCCAGAGATCATGACCTGAGACCAAGGTGGATGCTTAACTGACTGAGCCACCCAGGCGCCCTTAGGATATTTGACTTCTGAACATCTTCCTTCCCACTTCTATTTTTAGTTTTTTGGGTTTTGTTTTGTTTTGCTTTGTGTTTTGGTCTTTTAACCTGAGTTATTGAGGGTCGTATTTTTATTCTTTTTAGGTGAGAGTTTTCTGAACTTCTTTACCTAAAGAGTGGAATGCATCTTACTATTTCCCTTTTTTTCTCATGTTTCTTCTCAGGAAAGGATAAATATATTTATTATGACAATTTAGTATATTTAGGCTCATGTTGAAATATTGACAAGCGCAGGAACTCTTGTATGTAGAAATAGTAACATTGGCCTGGAAAACGAAAGAAAGAGTGGGAAACAGTCAAATGTGGAGCCATCAGCCTTTTTTTTTTTCCGCATATCCTTCTAGTGTTAATACCTAGTTTAATAAAACTAATTTAAGTACTTGCACCTTTTATGACATTTCATTGGACTACTCTTAATCTACAGTGTGACAAAATTATATCTCCGTTATTGACGAAATGGGAGCAGACTTTTTTTTTTTTTTGTATGTTGGTGTTGTCTTTGTGGTATAGATCTGGGGAGAATGTCTTGTTTAACAAAATTAACATTTTGGTTAACAACTAGGTCACAAAATATGATTTAACCTGGGTATCTTTAACCTGGAATCCACATCCCTGGTTGAAATCCTCCCAATAGATTTACCTTTGACCAGGTCACCCTCTTGTGCTGTGCCATGGGCCAAGGTTGAACAATGCTGTGTCTGGTCCAGGCCTCTCTGAGATTAGATTGAAGGACTCCCATCCACTATGCTCTTGTAGCCTTCCTCTTTTCAAAGAACTGGAGCTCATGAAGAGGACAGTGTAGAGAGCTGCTGTGCCTTCCATGTCACAACTGTGGGGGCCAGTTGGCCGCCTGATTTTGGCCAATCCTGCTTTATCATAAGGCCCCCTGTTCTTTTCCACAGTTTCTGTGAGAGGTGGACACTGTGCTGTATACCTGTCATGGGCTGTGTTGTACTCCTGCTGTCCTGTCTGAGCGTGCTATAGTTCCTGTCGTTGCTGTAAGTTCGACTTTACCAATAAAGAGAATGTCTCACGGATGAAAGATGGCTGTGTGGTACGGTTTGTGGGATGGGTTCTGATATTCCATTTGGTGTTCTGCATATGGAAATGTCTCATTTTCCCAGTTCTTAACGTGGCCAGCTGACTCTGTGGTCTGGCGGAAGCCCTTGGAGTTCCGTAGTGACTTCATAGAGGAGCTCCTTGGGACCCAGGGACAGCGCCGAGATGTCTCAGTTGAGATGGAAGTCAAAAACCGATTTACCTCTGTCAAACAAAGCCAGCAAGGTTACCTGGGAAGAACCTGGTTCAGGGTGAGTGAGGGTTTGGGGTGAAAGTGGTCTCCCAAAGATTGGACACGTGGGTCCTAATATGCATTTGCCTGCAACCAGAGGCTGAATAGGAGGGCATCTCTTAGCTGTTTCCAGGACAGCCGTAACTACCTTTGGGTTTCAGTCATCTGCCGCTATGAATTCTTACACACTAAGTCCACAAACCAATGATTCTCTTCCCATCCTAGTGTGCTCCCCTACTGGCTGTTTCTAGGTTTGTGGTGTGGCCCACTCCGCTGCGCCCCTAGAGCCGGGAAGTGTGAGGGAGTAGATGGAGGCCAGTGGGGATGGTTTCTCCTGATTTTTAAGTGTTCTCTAATTCTAGACAGACATTTAATTTTTTTTTTCTAAGATTTTATTTATTGATGAGAGAGCACAAGCAAGGGGAGTGGGAGAGGGAGAAGCAGGCTCCCCACTGAGCAGGGAGCCCAAAGCAGGGCTTGATCCCAGGATGCTGGGATCATGACCTGAGCCAAAGGCAGACACAACCATCTGAGCCACCCAGGTGCCCCTAGACTTCTCAGTAGAGGACTGGTGGTTCTCTCTGCTTCTTTTTCTTAACTCTTACCTTTTCTCTTGGGTGTCTCTTGCCCTCAACCAATACTTTTCCACTTGTTTTGGTCCATGAACATACACAGGTGTGTTTTGGTGAGACACATCACTCGTGAAAATTTTAGTAATTTGAAACAAAAATATTTAAATAGTTTTAAGAGTGGTATAAAGAACTCCCATTTGTCCAGGTGGACTAATTGTGAAAATTTTGCTTTATCATTATATTTGTTGAATATTCGAGAATAAGTTACATTGCACCCTTTTTGGCCTTAAATACTTGTGTGTATTTCCTAAAGACAAAGACTTTTTTTTTTTTTAAGATTTTATTTATTTATTTGAGAGAGAGAGAAAGAGTGAGAGAGAGCATGAGATGGGAGGTCAGAGGGAGAAGCAGACTCCCTGTAGAGCTGGGAGCCCGATGTGGGACTCGATCCTGGTACTTCAAGATCAAGACCTGAGCTGAAGGCAGTCACTTAACCAACTGAGCCACCCAGGCGCCCAAGACAAAGATTTTTTAAAGAGATTCTATTTATTTATTTGAGAGAGCACAAGTGGAGTGGAGGGGCAGAGGGAGAGGGAGAAGCAGACTCCCCACCAAGCAGGGAGCCTAGTGCAGGCCTTGATCCCAGGACCCTGGGCTGTACTCTGAGCCAAAGGCAGACACTTAATGGACTGAGCCACCCAGGCGCCCCAAGGACATTCTCTCTTATAACCACAGGAAACAACATTAATTTGATTGTTATGTAAGTGTCCATGTTCAAATTTCACCAGTCGTCCTACTAATGGCCCTTAGAGGCACCCTCCCCCGACCCCCACAACTCTAAATACTGGAGTCCCTGCCCAAAGTGCCTTGAATCTGATTCTTTGTGGGCCTGTTGTCCAGTGCATCATTTTTGAAGGCAGCCCCCTAGGTGTGAGGTGGCTGGGGAGCAGTGAAGGTGAGGTGTGGCCTGCATGTGGGCTGAGTTGTCGCTGACCTGCCCCCATCCACAAGCCCCTTAACCAGGACAGGTGGAGTGTGGTGGGTTGAACAGAGGACTTAGAGGCTGGTTCTGTCCCCACAGCCAAATTCTGGCACTTAGCTGAGGAGTTCTAGAATTGTAAATTTGAACCTGGTTTTCCAGGTTGTTAGTGGAAAGTATTTGTCAAGGTAGGAGAATAGAATGTTTTATTTCATAGTATCTTAACTTGATTTCTAAGTACTTAAAACGACTCACTCTGTGGACCTATATTTGTTCTCTTGTTCTTGGCCCCGTAATTTTTAAGGGTAGTCCTGTTTATAAATGTGTGTATGTATGTGTGTATGTATACTCATGTTCTTATATGTATAAATCATACCTGTTTGTCATTCTTGTATAAAAATTGGCATCATCTCTGCATTCTTTTTTGGATCTTTTCTTACTTATTAGGACCTCATGGAAATCCCTGCTGGTCACCTGCTATAGGCCACATTCATCCTTTTGCAGGCTGGGGGGCATGTTTTGAGTGCAGGTGCATTGGTTCACCCTGCCGCATCTCTTCTACAGCCACTTGCCTTAGTTGTTACCTCTGCGAATGATGCTGTAGCGACCACTCCCAGCCAGTGGTCCTTCATAGAAGAATGATGTAGATCGCTACCCATCGCCCAACCTGTGGCACTGGAAGAAGTCCTAAAGATGGGGCACCTGGGTGGCTCAGTGGGTTAAGCATCTGCCTTTGGCTCAGGTCA
The DNA here is from genome assembly GCF_022355385.1 of Mustela nigripes. Taxonomy (NCBI): domain Eukaryota; kingdom Metazoa; phylum Chordata; class Mammalia; order Carnivora; family Mustelidae; genus Mustela; species Mustela nigripes. The sequence goes on from NC_081563.1 coordinate 115,309,984, forward strand.
TGATCCCGGGGGTCCTGGGATCGAGCCCCATGTCAGGCTCCCTGCTCTTCAGGGCCCCTGCTTCTCCCTCTCCCCTCTGCAAATAAATAAAGTATTTAAAAAGAAAAAAATCCTAAAGATGGCCATGAATGTTTTTTGACTTAAAAATGAAGAACAGCATGATTTAGGCTATAGACATCCTCCATAATATCACCTGGCAGAGATAACCACCATTAAATTTGGAGTATATTTTTCCTGGCTCTGTTTCTGTGCATGTGCCAACATATCCATACATAATATTCTTTCTTTTTTTCTTTAACAATTTCATCTATTCACCTGACAGCACAAGCAGGGGGAGTGGCAGGCAGAGAAGCAGGGTCCCTGCTGAACAGAGAGCCCAACACGGGGCTTGACCCCAGATCTGGGGATCATGACCTGAGCCAAAGGCAAGATGTTCAACCGACTGAACCACCCAGGTGCCCCCATACATGATACTCTTAACAGAAGTGAACCTATTAATCTGGTCCCGTAGCTTTTTTCCTCAGTGACCTTTAATGGCTGTGTTCAGTGGTTGTGTCTTTTTTCTTCTCTCGGTCTACTCTGAGGCTCCCTTCCTCCTGTCTTTTGTGTGTCTCCCTTACTCTTTCTTTCCCTGAAATGTACCGTCATCAGTTTCAGGCCCATATTTCCAGGTATTTGTTTCGCATTTCTAATTGGACAGCCCAGCATCACATGCATGAAGCCACTTTCTTTCCTTACTGCCTTTTCCTGGAAACTTTCCTGGCATTTCCCTCAGTTACCCTGATTCTTGGCTTCAAATCTCCTTTCCTTTGGCTCTTTTCTCTCCTTTCGTTTTTACATCTGAGCTGCTGCCAAGACAGTTTGGGTTGGGACACTGTTGGCCAGTCTTCAATCTTCCCTCCACTTATGCTGATGAGTTTCCATAATTGCCCTTCATCCTGCTCAGACTCCCTGGCAAAATACTGGAGCTTCTACATTCTGCTTCTGTTTCTCTCTCGTCTCTTCTCTCCTATGATTCCTCCCCTCCCCGCACCCACAGGAGCCCTTTGTCAAGCCAGGCTGGCTCATTAACTCTGTCCCCTGAGCCTATCTAGGGCTTGACTCCTGGCCATTCCCCTGCCCTGCTAAAAAGATCTTTGGATTCTTTCTGGTGAGACAGACTGACACTCCCAATAATCATAATAAAGTGAGGTCTTTCATCTTAATAGAGAAGCCGCTGACCCAGTAGAAACATGTCCTTTATGTTCTCTGAGTAGAACTCTGTGGACCGGGCCTCTCCCATATTCACATGATCCCATGTTGCAGTGAGGAGGATTCTGTCCTTCTTCCAAATAAGTCCTGCCTCTAGGCACATTGGAGGGCAGGGGGAGGAAGTAGAAAGTAGGGCCATCCTACCCCACCTCCGGACCGTGTGTTTGACCCTTTGGACATGTGCCTGCCACTGGACATTATTTTCCTGGTGTGTGAATTATATACTTGTTCTCCTAACTGCATGGCCTCCTAAGCCCTTTCTAATTCTATAGAAAGTGTGGCCTGCTTTAGGAAGCCTTTAGCATTCACTTGAGAAGCCCCAGGACTTCAGTAGAACAACTGATTCCCACTGGGGTAAAGAAGGCTTACAGGGATAGGCTTAAGAAAAGCTTCCTGCTGGAGGAGCTCCTAGGGGAAAAGGGATACTCATTACATGTGTGCTGGAGTTGTCTGTGGGTACAGGGCTGCACCCCTCTACCCCTTGCTCTGACTTCTTTTCCAGTCTCTTGTGACCTAGCTAGGCTAGCCTCCCACACAGTCTTAGAAAGTTAGAGTAAAGTGACCATGATTCCCTATTCTAGGTCAAGACCAGTGTCTTCCGAGGACTTAAGAGAGAACCCTGAGTCTCAAAAGGTAAGAAAATCATTAGAGGTTGGTACAGGGGAGGGGCGTTCCTGAGCTACCCCGATGTCGCTCATCAGCTCAGAAGTCCGTCTGTTATCCATCTCTGCGCCAGGGTGGCAAACCCAGATACTCACAAGACCAGGTAGGTAAGCTACCTGTGCATGGCAGCAGGCTGGTTTTCCCTTTGAAAGCACAATATTGGCCCAATGCAACGAATCAGAGGCTACCAATTTGCAGTCTGTACAGGGTCCCTCCTTAATTTTGTCCAGCCATGTTGCGGCTGTGGTGGGATAGGCTATACAAATTACCCTCAAGCCCGAGTATTTTGTGTCTGTTGTATGCTTGGGGCTGGGGACTAGAGAGATCATTAGTATAAGTTAAATGAAGATCAAATTAAGATAAACTAAATATGCCCTTGCCTTCAGAGAGCTCACTAAGAGACAGGAGTAATGACAGGATCTATCATTCATTGTGTAACTAGTCTGCTGAGCCTGCCAGCATGTCCGGGGGCCATGTAGGTACTATTACAACCCTGCAAGGTGGATAAATTAGCTTGGAAGTAAGGAGCCAGGTAGAATTCTAGCCCAGAGCTCTGGGACTCCACAGCTGTGTGTTTCCCATCATGCCTCACTATCCACACGTATGGACATGCACAGTATCCTGCATGCATGGCAGATAGGAACAGAGTCTGGGAGCGTGGATTTGGCAGGGATGACTGTCATCTGAAAGTCATAGAAAAGCTCCTGGGAGGAGGTGTCATTTGAGCCAGGCTTTAAAGAGTGGGTAGGAGTTTGCGGCTAGGGCAGATGGTCTGTGCTGCATAGAGGGAATATGTGGTGAAAGTGGAATGCTTGCTGTGTTTGGAGATGGTGGAGAGCCATTGGTGTGCCCAGACTGTGGCATGGGCATTGAAACTAGAAAGACAGGTCCGGGCTACAGGGTCAAGGGCTTTGAATGCCGCACTCAGGAGTGGGCCGGGGGATGGTAGTGTAGTGGTAAGTAGCCTGGGAAATATCTGAGCTGAGGTAAAGTTATTATTAGATTTGTCTTCCAGAAAGGTGACTGATCCCAATGTGGAGAGCTGAGGGGAAAGGAAAGCTAAAACTCTGGTCCCAGTGCGGGGACATCCTTGTACTTGTCCCTGCACAAGGCCAGTGTTTGGGGTGGGCCAGGGATGCAGGGGAGCAGGGGTTAGGTGTAGGAGAAGGATCACAGGAAGAATGAGCAGGAGGTATGGTAAGAATACATCTTTGGTATAGATGTATGGTGCTGAGATGTCTGATCCAGGGCCCGCGTGGCTGTGGGAGTAGTAGCTAGCTCATCTGTTGGGCTCCAGGAAGGCTCCACTTCACTGTGCTCACTCGTGTGCCCACAGTGCCTGGTGCTCAACAGATGTATATAGACCATGAGGCAATGAACAAAAGTTCACAGGAGGATGAGCACGTCTGCTCGTTTGATGGGGTTGGGGTGGGGAGAGTGAGCCATCCAACTTCCACCTTGGTCTTCTGGCTTTTTGAACCAAAATCTTGAATGCCCAAGACCCAAGGGCAGTGCATTTCAGTTAGCAACAAGCACTCGGTAGTTATCTCATGGTTCATTCCCGGCATCCTTTGAGGGAAGCAGCCTTTGATGACCTGAGCCTTTTGTGACCCGAAGCATTGTGCTAAGTGTGTGTAGGGGCTACAGAGAGGAGGTGTTCATTGTTGAGGGCTGGATAGGCAAGATAGGCTGTGTGGGGGCGTGGGGAGACAATGGGAGGAGGAAGCGGGAAGCCCCTGTCAGGGGTGCGGGAGCTTTGGTGTGTGTGACGATTTGATCTGACCCTGACCCAGGCGGGGGTCTGGGAGGTTCAGGACCAAATCAAATTGGCTGGGGAAGATGGAGCTGGATTCCTTGGGGTCTTGAATTCTGAGCACTGAAGATTGAAACTGAACAGAAGCTCCTCATAAACTGGGGTCCGGGTCTGTGGGAGGTGAGACCTTGGCTGTGTCCGCCAACCTCGTTGAGCCTCAGTCACGGCATCTGCAAAAGGGGAACAGTTGTGAACTCCCCAAAGTCAGGAGAGATGGTCTAGATCTTTCTTGGTCTCTCTTAAGTCCAAAAGTGGTTAAGATTTATTCATTTGCCTAATTGTAACCCTCCATACCCTGTCCTCCCCTCAAAGAGTCTTTATTTCAGTAAGATGTGCTAGAAATGTTGAGCTCAGGAAAGCGACCTTCTCACTGCCCGGTTCTTACAGTCTTCTTTGTCTTAGATCACCATCCCAGGTGGATTCCACAAGAACGAGGAGCTTCTTAGCTCCCCAGTATCATCCGTCACCCTCAGCCAACATGAGTCTCAACTGTTTACCCCGCTACACATGGCCAAGGTGAAGAAGATGTTTGAGGATGACATTGCCTCGGCGGGAGGTAAAGCCTCCTTGCGGCTGCGTTTTTCTGGTTGCCACGCAGGGTGGGAGCCATCCCTGGGTGTGTGCAGGGTTTAAGATTTGACAAGCAGTTTTTCATCTTTAAACTTTCAAAACTTTTTCTGTCATTATATAAATCTTATAAGCCTATCGGAGGCTCTTTCATATTCAGAAAAACAATACTAATCCTAATCCAAGCCCCCAGATGTAACCTCTGTCAGCATTTCAGTATATCTTCTTCCAAACATTGTCCTGCATGTGGTGTGACAATATTCTCGCACACTAAGTGGCTTAAACCACACCTTCAATGTCTCACAGTTTCTGTGGGCCTGGCGTTGGGCATGGCTTAGCTGGCTTCTCTGCTCAGGGTCTCGCTAGGCCGGGGCTGCGGTATCTCCTAGGGCTTGCCAGGGAAAGGGTCCATTTCCAAGTCCACTCAAGGTTGTTGGCAGGACTCAGTTCCTTGCCCCTGCAGGACTGAAGCCTTCCGTTTCCTCCTGGATGTTAGCAGGTGACTGCTTTCAGCTCCTACAGCTGCCCACGGTTCCTGGCCACATGAGACTCCCCAACATGGTGGATTTCAAGGCTCAGGGTAGCTGGGGAGATCACCACTCCAGCACGATGTGTGCTGCAATCTTGTCAGCAGGCAGTCATGTCCACATGACTCCATTTCCTGTCTCCTCTGCCATATTCTCTCGGTTAGAAGCAAGTCATGGGTTCTGTCCCACTCACGAGGAGGAGGGAAGGTGGGAGGGCATGCACACGGGAGGCGGGCGTCCTGGGGCCACAGTCAGCTATGTGTATTTTCGTGAGTCTGTAATTGTATTACATATGTGATTTAAGACCCTTCTTTTCCTCTGGATGTATAACACCTTAAGGACTTTTATATATTATGTATAGTCTTCCAAACCATCATTACTCACGAATGCAAGTGTTCTGCTGGTGGACTATGCCATTCTCCCATAGCTGGATATTTAGTTTTAGTTTTTTTTTTTTTTTAAAGATTTTATTTATTTATTTGACAGACAGAGATCCCAAGTAGGCAGAGAGGCAGGCAGAGAGAGAAGGAAGCAGGCTCCATGCTGAGCAGAGAGCCTGATGTGGGGCTCGATCCCAGGACCCTGAGACCATGACCTGAGCCAAAGGCAGAGGCTTAATCCACTGAGGTGACCCTTTATCTGTCTTTAGAGCTAAATTTTTCTCCTGGGGTGGGTGATATACATAAAGGCAAGTAATAGGAATACTTAAAGACCTCTTTATTTATGTTCCCTAAACTCTGAATACCAGCTCTGGGGAAATAGCTCCTGGGCCCATTAATATGACTTTTACAGCCATGTTGTGAAGAGGGCAGGTAAGGATATGAAATCCCCAGCTCATAGATGGATGAAGTGAGGGCAGGGATGATTGGTGTGTGTCTGACCCAGAGATGAGATGGCTCCTAACTGGAGTGATTTGGTGCCGGTGTTTGGCTGCTGGGAGTCGCCACCACTGTGTCTTGGAGGCCAACCTTGACCACAGTTTTTATCGTGTCTGTGTTTGTTTTGAGTAAGCAGTGTATTCAGGCAGTTCAAAAGTCAAAAAGTACTTTATCTATGATAACCTTTTTGGCATGCAGAGAAAACTTCTCCTTCGGCCCAGACTCGAGCTGCCCAATTCCGCTCCTTCAGGCCATGACTGCTTTCAGTCTCCTGTGACCTGGAGAATCTCAGGAGTGACATGGTCACGTCCACCTTTTGTATGCGGTGGCAGCCTGTCATCCATGCTGTTCTATGTCTTGCTTTCTTTCCTTGAGGTTTACTGAGCTGTAACTGACAAACTCGTAGCGTATTTGAAGTGCCTACCATGCTGATTCATATCCATAGACATCGAGAAAGGATCCCTACAATCGTCTACTCCTGCCTTTTTTTAATAAAGATTTTATTTATTTATTTGACAGACAGAGATCACAACTAGGCAGAGAGGCACGCAGAGAGAGAGGGGGAAGCAGGCTCCCCACAGAGCAGAAAGCCCAATGCAGGGCTCTATTCCAGGACACTGGGATCATGACCTGAGCCGAAGGCAGAGGTTTTAACCCACTGAGCCACCCAGCCGCCCCTCTGAAGGTCTTTTAAAGAGGTGGATCATGGGGGCACATGGGTGGTGGAGTTGGTTAAACATGCAGCTCCTGATTTTGGCTCAGGTCGTGATCTCTCAGGGTCATGGGATCGAGCCCTACATCAGGCTCCGTGCTCAGCCTGACATCCGCTTGAGATTCTCCCTCTCTGTCTGATCCCCCTTCTTGTGCTCTTTCTCGCTCTCTCTGTCTAAAATCCATCAATCAATCATGAATCTGGGCTCCATAACATTTCTTGAAAACCCTGACCTGACCATCACTGCCTGTCTCAGAGGAAGAAAGGGAGATGCCTGGGTTCTCCTGTCTATTCTGCAAGTTCCCTTTCAGGGCCTTAGTTTCTTTATTTGTTGATTGGAGGTCTTTAAGGAGGGTCCATGGTTCTTTGTTCTTTTTGTTTTTTTTTAAGATTTAATTTTTAAGTGATCTCCACACCCACCGTGGGGCTCCTACAACCCTGAAATCAAGCATGCTCCATTGGCTGATCCAGCCAGGGGCCCTGAGGGTTGGTCTCTCTCTTTTTTAAAGATTTATTTGTTTATTTATTTATTTGCACGAGAGTAAGAGAGTGTGGGGGCGGGGGCAGATGGAGAGGGAGATTGAGTCCTAAGCAGACTCTGTGCCAAGTGTGGAGTTGGACATGGGGCTTGATCTCCCAACACTGAGATCACTACCTGACTACCTGACTACCGATCACTACCGACTACCTGAGTTGAAACTAAGAGTTGGAAGTTCAACCAGCTATGCCGCCCAGGTGCCCCTGGTCTGTGGTTCTTTTTTTTTGTTGTTGTTGTTGTTATTATTATTATTTTTTAAAGATTGGTTGATTCATACAGAGAGAGAGAGAGCACTGTCAGGGGAGCAGCAGGCAGAGTGAGAAGTGGGCTCCCCACCAAGTAAGGAGCCTGATACGGGACTCAGTTCTAGGATGCTGGGATCATGACCTGAGCCAAAGGCAGACGCTTAACCGACTGAGCCACCGAGGCACCTGGTTCTGTGGTTCTTAGTGGGGGGTGCCCATGTATCTCCTAGGAGGTCTTAAAAATATCCACATGCCCTTGGCCCCTGCCTTTGGGGCCTGCCTGGGAGCACTTGCAGGCTGCTGGGGTGGAGATCAAGGGAGAAGCAGTAATCTGGGGGACCTGCAGCCCCAAGCCTACAAGCCAGTGTAGCACTGACCTTCTGCACAGGAGCTCCTGAGGGGATATGGGGGCGCATGCACCGAGTTTGCCGCCAGTTTTGCCAGCTGACATTTCATCAAGCACGGCCGGGCAGGATAAGAATCAGCGTAGGTATGGAGCTTCCTGGGTTACCAAGCCCTCTTTCAGATTTGATTCAGTTGTCACGGAACCCTGTGGCTTTGTCACCTTACGTAGGAGGGGCCAGGCACTAACAACAGGCCCAAATGTAGTGGCCTGGGTGCCCTGACATGGACACCTGTGGGCACCCCACACTGAGTGTAGCCCTTCCGATCCAAAATAAATGAAAAGAAGGCCCCTTCTGGGAGAGCCAAGGGCATAACCATGCAGTGCTCATACTTGGTGACTGTGCCCTAGGAAGGCAAGCACTGTGGGGCACACACATACCCCTCCACCCCTCCCCCCACCAATGGCAGAGGGAAGGCTAGGAAACATTTTCTTCTTCTTCTTCTTTTTTTTTTTTTTTAAGATTTTATTTATTTATTTGAGAGAGAGTGAGAATAAGAGAGATCAGAGAGAGAGAGGAGTAGAGGGAGAAGCCGACTCCACACTGAGCAGGGAGTCTGATGCAGGGCTCGATCCAGGACCCTGGGATCATGACCTGAGCCAAAGATAGGCACTTAACCGACTGAGCCACCCTGGTGTCCTGGAAAACATTTTCTTCTTATATATTTTAAATATTGCATTAATTTTAAAAATGTTTATAAGTATCTAAAAAAATAGAGGTAAATACTCCATAATCCTACATCTTAGCTTTACAAAGAAAGAGAAAGGCGAAGTGGGAGTTTCCCAGGAGAAGGTGGGGAGGGCAGAGAATGGCAGAGGAGAGGTGCAGGGGTGTTGCTGTGCTGGGGCAGGGCTGGGAGGGAGGCAACCACAGAGGATGTGGGTGCACCTGAGCCCTGGCAGCAGGTCTGACAGGGAGGTGACTCTCTAGAGCTGCTGGAGAAAGTGTCTTGGCCAGAAGGGGATTGGCTTCTCACGTGACCACTACACCAAGCGTGGTAGACATTATAATGGAGACAAGGGAAAGCTTCTGGTTTCAAATCCTCCTGGTGCCTTGTGTGTTCTTGGGCAAACTCCGAACCTCCCTGTGCCTCTGAGTCCTCATCTGTAGAATGGAGAGAATAACAGTACCTATCTTCTAGGTACTGGTTTTTTTTTTTAAAGATTTTATTTATTTATTTATTTATTTATTTATTTATTTATTTGATACAGAGCGTGCACAAGCAGGGGGAGTGTCAGGCAGAGGCAGAGGGAGAAGCAGGCTCCCCACTGAGCAGGGAGCTGGACATGGGGCTCGATCCCAGGACCCTGATATGACCTGAGCTGAAGGCAGATACTTAACTGCTTAACTGAATGAGCCACCCAGGTGTCCCTGGACCACAGGATTCTTGTGAGGTTTCAGGAGGGAGGTCACTGGAAAGCCCTCTCAGGTCTTGAGCTTGGTGGAGGTAACACCATTAGGAGAGATGCTGGACACAGGAAAGGCCAGTGTCTAGTGGAATAAAGATAATAAACTGAATTTTAAGGATGCTGAGTTGAAAGGGCAAGGGGAACACTTGGGAACCGTCAGAGATATGGGAGACACATTCTCTCCTGAGATGCAGAGATGGTTGAATAGGCAAGACCACTAAGGAGAGTGTCAGAAAAGCAAGGGACAGTGATGAGAAGAGCTGAGGCACATGCCTGCTGAATGACAGGGCAGGGCAGGCAGCAGAACCTGGAGGAGACCAGAGGGACTAGTGGGGTCACTGCTTGAAGGCAGGAGACCCCAAAGGCAAGGAAGGGCACCATTGGGTGTGGTCTGAGGTCTCTGGTGGCTGAGGAGAGTGGTGGTCAGGGAGTGGTGGGCAGAAGGATGGTGGGCAGAAGGATGTCCAGTGCTGGGGGGCAGAGGGCACGTGCCAGCAGGGTGCAGGCAGAAGAGAGGAGGGTGGCCGTTAGGGTGGGCCTTCGTCCCCTGAGGAAAGGGCCCAGGACCACCCAGGCTGGGGAGGAGACGGCTGTCAGAACACCCCTCTAGTCTTCTGAGCTGGAGGGGGCGACAGTCAAGGTTCTCGAGATCGGGCCCCCCATTGAGCTCTGCGCTGGGTGTGGAGCCTGCTTAAGAACCTCTCTGCACACGCCCCTCTCCCACTCCTGTTTGCCCTCTCTTAAAAAAAAAAAAAGAAAAAAAGAGGTAGAACAGCTGGCTGAGCTCAGAGGCGCAGGGAAAGGCGGTTAGAGAGTTCATCCTGAGAGCAATTCAGTTGTAAAATAATATGCATCTTTACACCAAGACATCATTTACCTCCCACAAAATGACGGGTTTTGGGGTCCCGCTCCAGGAATCTGTCACATGCGTGCATTCATGTAACTGCCGCCCAAATCAAGTTATAGAGCCCTTCTTGCTCCCCAGAAGGTGTCCCCCTGCCTGATCCTGGTGGTGACCCCCTCCCTAAGGAAGTGATATTTCCACATGCAAGGTTTTTTTTTTTTTGAAGATTTTATGTATTTATTTGACAGACAGAGATCACAAGTAGGCAGAGAGGCAGGCAGAGAGAGAGGACGAAGCAGGCTTCCTGCTGAGCAGACAGCCCGACTCGGGGCTCGATCCCAGGACCCTGAGATCATGACCTGAGCCAAAGGCAGAGGCTTTAACCCACCGAGCCACCCAGGTACCCCACATGCAAGTTTTTGAGTGATCAATTAACCATTTGGCTTGAGGCGGGTGAGAGCTGCTTTTCTGAGGGGCAAGGGGCCCTGCCTGGATGTCAGTGTATGTTTCCTTTTCCAAATACCTTTGTGTCTATTCTCTTGTTATTTCCAGAGAAGTGTATGGCAAACTGTTGGTAAGAAGTGTATTGACACAGCATGCTGGTGAACAGTCTCTACGGCTTCTTATACACCTGTGCAAAGAGCGAGGTGTTCTCTGTAGTGCTCTAGAGAGGGATTTGTTCACTCCTCTCATACATGGGAGGGCCAGATTGCCAGGGTCAGTCTTGGGCGCCACCCTGTGACCTTGGGCGCATGACCTCACCTCTGTGCCCTGCAGTTTCCTTATGAGTCCCTCTCATTAAATGGCCAGTGTGAATAAACACAGAGAAGCACGCGATATCATCACGCCCACATCCTAGTGCCAACAGCAGCACTCGGGGAACAAGCGTGTGCCGTGTGCCAAGGACCCGGTGATGGAGGGCACGGGCTCACCCTGCACTCGCAGAGCTCACTGGCTAGAGCGGTGACGAGGAAGGTCAGGGGCAGCAGTGGAGCCGGCTGGTGGGGGTAGGGGGCCTCCCTAGATAGTCCTCAGGAAGGCTTCCCTGCGGAAGGGACCAGATGGTGCAAAGGTCTTGAGGAGGGAGTGTGCTTGGTGGTGTGAGAAACAGCGTGGGGACATTATGGCTGGAGCTGGGAAAGAGGGGGATGGCGGTGGGAGGTGAGGTCTGAGCAGAGCCAGAAAACGCACAGCCTTTAGACTGTGGCAACGATTCCAGATATGTGGAGGGGACTTTAGAAGCACTTTTTATAGACTGGGATTATAAAAAAAAAAAAAAATCTAGGTGGGGATATTGGCCCATTGGCAGACAGATTCCCTCATAGTCACGAGCCCAGCTTGGGGAAAGTATTTTCTCCAGACCTCTGCTCTTCTCCCAACATTCCTTCCAGCCAATGCTGGCCTTTTAATTGCCTTTATTTTTTAATTTTTAAAAAGAATTTATTTATTTATTTGAGAGGGAGAGTGAGAGCAAGAGAGTGAGCCCAAATGGACAGAGGGAAAGGGAGAAGCAGACTTTCCCTGAACAGGGGACCTAACGCGAGGCTCGATCCCAGGACTCCAGGATTGTGACCCGACTGAAGGCAGATGCTTAACTGACCGAACCACCCAAACCCTTCGCTGCCTTTAAAAGACACAAGTCACCTCTCTCTCCGTGTATTTGAATTAATTTCTGTCTCTCTGTTAAAATTATTAGCCTTTCCTTTCGTCTTCCCTCTTTCCCTCCCTGTCTTCCTTTTTTTTGAGTTTTCATTGTCTCAGTGCCTGTTTTATTTGTTCAGAAATGGGCTCTGATCTTCCTTAGTATCCCCGCACCGAGCAGTGCTGTGGGGCCACCGCAGTGCTCCAGGCGTGGAAGGTGTGCGGCAAGTACCTGTGGGCTGACTGAACGCCACACAGAGAGAGGGGATTCAAGGGACAACCCAGCCAACACGGTTCTCTGGGTGCCCTCCCTCAGCACTGAGACACCCAAGAATACCGTGGCTGCTGATAGGACCCAGTGACTTCCCATGACGTGGATGATGTTCTTTCTTCTCTCTTGAAGCCATGGACATGAAGGCATTCGTGAAGGCCATGAAGAAGATTCTGAGCAATATGTCAGATGAGATCCTAGAGGTGCTGTTTCTGAAGGTGGACACAGACTGTAATGGCTCCATCACCTGGGTGAGGAGGGTGCCCTGCTGCCTCAGGAAGCTGGAGGGAGGCTGAGGGGTCCAGGTGTGGCTGATCCATAGAGTGTGGAAGGTTGAAGATGGGGAGGTGGTCAAGGCATCAGACAGCTTCTTGTGGATTCTGGGATACTTAGTGGGTAGAGAGAACCCTCCTGAGACTTCAGTAAGCAAGCTCATTGGAGCTCATTCTTCTCCTGGGGGATAGGAGAGTATATGACAAATGTCATATATGAGACCTTCCAGGGCGCAGACGTGAGCCGTAAGGGCACCACCCACCTGTCAGCTGACTCTCCTGCACACCAGGCCTCCCATTCAGTCCCAGCAGGTGCCACGACCATCTCATGGCCCTTTCTGGTCGCTCAGCCAACAGACAGACCAGTGGTTATTCAATCCAAAAATGCCAGGGTTTTAGAGCAGATTATTTTTCCTGATTCTGTATGTTTTACAATGAGCAAACTTACCATTTAAGAATATAGAATACAGAAGAACACAGAAAAGTAGAAAACAATAGTCTGATGTGTTGACGTAGCAATGCCAACAATGATAATAACTAGCCTTTAACCAGGCATTGTGTTCTAAGCACTTTATGTACCATTTTACTTAAATGTCACAGGAATCCTACAGAGTAGGTGTTCTTAATTACTTTCATTTTACAGATTGGGAAACTGAGGCATGGAGAAGTTAAGAAACTTGTCCAGACTTACAGAGCTTGTTAGCAGCTGAGCCAGTCTTCAGACCTGGGGAGTTTGCCTCAGGAGCCCGTGTGTTAAAAGTACTCTGTCATTCCTCCCCTCGGCTTAGGCATATATTCTGTTTGTTTTTTCTTTCAATTCTCCTAATATTCTACAATAAACATATTTCCAGAGTGCTCTGCTCTCTACACAGTGAGCTTTTTTTTTTTTTTTTTTAAGATTTTATTTATTTGACAGACAGAGATCACAGGCAGGCAGAGAGAGAGGGGGGGGGATGCAGGCTCCCCACCGAGCAGAGAGCCTGATGTGGGGCTTGATCCAAGACCCTGGGATCATGACCTGAGCTAAAGTCAGAGGCTTTAACCCATTGAGCTACCCAGGCACCCCTCTACGCAGTGATCTTAATAACTCCCTCTATCTTTATAGGTTCATAGGGTGGCCTGTTTTGGCCTTCATGAGGCGTCAGTAGACTCTAGAGTTGCCCTCTGGCCTAGCTTCTGGGTCTTCCCTTGCTGTTAACAAGTAGAGATGAGCTGGAACAACCCATCTCTACTTTTATGGTCCTCAGTCTTATTATCCATAAAGTAGGGTGGATAAAGAGATTTGAACAAGATGTGGTGGTGATTCAGAGAGGTACTTAGCATTACAGAACAGCATGAAGGAGGGGGTGCTGCTATCTACTGCTGGTAGACCCTTTTCACATCCCAGATGTGTAAAGGGGCTTGGCTGCTCCCCTGGGCTGGCCCCAGGACACAGCTTCCAGAGAGCCCCTTGGAAGGGGCTGGGAAAGATGGGGGAGGGCCTGGAAGCCAGGCGTCGGTTCCCCAAAGCCAGGGCTCTGACAGCTTGGCCAAAGCTGTCCTGCCTGGCGTTTCTTCCCGAGGCAGCAGAAGTATGTGGATTACATGATGCGGGAGTTCCAGAGAAAGGAAAAGATGCAAGCAAGCCAGTACCGCCTGCGCTTCCACCTTCCCATGAGGATCATCCCCCTGTAAGGAGCCTCACCCCGGCCGGAAGGGGGAGGTGTGTGAGCATGGTGGGGCTGACCCTGGAGCGAGCGCCCCTCCTTAAGTCACTCCTTGCGGGGCCACCAGGACTGTAGGCGAGCCTGAGCATTAAGGGGGGTGACGTGTCTCCACTCTATAGACAAGGAAACAGAGGTTCAGAGAAGTCAAATGACAGCAGTGGGGTTGCTCTGTTTTGACCCTTCCTGCCCCATGCGCTGCTCCTCCTGCTTCTTCCCACTGTGGGTGCTGAGTGGGCCTGGGGCATAGATCACAGGGCACAGATGGCTCACGTGGTAGGGAGTAATAGCCATTATGGGGAGCTGCTCCTGGAGGCCCCACCAGGCCTCAGTCGCACATGGCTGCCGGTCATTCCTGGAGCATGTGGCTCTGTCCCTGCCTTGACTCCCTCCCGACTCTGCCTGTTTGCTCCTCCTCATGGCTCCTCCCCACCGTGCCCTCTGGACCTTTACCTCATCTTTCTGTGCGGTGCTCTGCGTGCTCCTGCCCCTCTGAACTCCCTAAAAACCAGAAGCCCTCCAGGGGGTCCAGCCAATGGCCCAGGCCTCTTCCTGGAGTCCCTTTCCCGGAGGCCATGTGGGGGTTTGTGCACCTCTTGCCCAGAGCAGAGAGCTCGTCCTGTCATCCAGTGCTTGATGGCTGGCATTTGTGGCGTGGTTAGGAGCGGCTATGGCTGGGTCTGTCCTCGGACCACCCCCAGAGCAGGCTATGAGGAATACTGTGAACCAGAAGTGGTCTCTGCCTTGGAGCACCTGGAGATTCAGAGAGATAGTGTAATGAAAACCAGGAAAGGACTGGTCTAAAAGAATTTTGGTCAAGATTCAATTGAGGGATAGCCAGTAAATATGGACGGTGAAGGATTTTATAACCATACATTATGATCTGAAAATTCTGCTTGATGTGGCCAAGCCTTCGCGGGTCTTTATTTCCTTAGGACATTCAGATTTCCAAGGCTGTTTCAAGGACCAGAACCAAAAATGTCAAGAAGCCTGTCTCTATTTTCCCCTATTTGTTTGCTCAGCCTTCAAGTCCAGAGAGCATTTCCAGCTTGGCAGAGAAAGTAGCCATGTACTATTTAATTACCTTCATGAAAGCATCATCTTTTAAGTTGGCCCCCCTTTCCTGAACCTGGGCCAAGATCACTGAACTCCCCCTCCAGGGTACTGCTGCAGTCTTGGCAGGTGGAGGTGCTGTCCCTGTCCCTGTAGGGTAACACCTCCAGAGGGCTCCTCTCACTTCCCCTGGCTCTCACCTGTCATGTAGACCCCTCAGGATCACATGGCCCTGATGTGACAGGTGGCCCTGGGAGTGATGCTTGAGGGCAGACCAGGCAGCACTGTGGGCTGCAGGAGTGAGGGGCGGGGATGGTAGTGGTGGTGGGTGAGAAAGGAGCTGTGTCCAGACACACCTTCACTCTCTCGAACTGCTTCGGTGGTGGAATTTCACAGCAGTGTGGGGTAGCCTTCAGCCGCAGGTCACATGGCGTCCACAAGGACATTTGGAAAGGGCTCTGGCTAGAGTAGGGATGGAGGTGCTTAGGTTCTAGTTTGAATTCTGCACAGTGTCAGGACAAAACTCCAGGCAAAATCTTATTCCCTGGGTCCCTTTGAGGTGAGTAGCATTATCTGCCTGCTGGGGCCTGGAGATGTGGGAACACCAGGTGGGTGAGTGCATGCTGTGCTGTGTCCGGGGGTCAAAATGAAGCTCCTGTCAGTGGCCAGCTAAGCCTGCCAGCTTAGGCAGCGTGGGGCAGGAAAGACGACATCCCTGTAGCCTGCTGGAGGGCTGGGTGGTGGCGTTCCGCGAGGCCAGGCCTGCCATGGGAGCCCTTTGCTGGGCTCGGGTCCTGGCCTTGGAGAGGAGGAGTCAGGTACACGGGGTTCTGTGGGATACATTGTCCCTTGTCCACTTTTATCTCGTGCTTGGGCTATACTCCCTTTTCTACCCCGAGTTGCCAGAACCTGTTATGAAAGTTTCAGGGGCACGCTCCCCTCCACTCGCCTCCTGTAAAGCATTTTTCTCAAAAAAGAAGGTTTGCAGAAGACCTCCATTCTTTGCCTCCCCTGATCCTGTCGCATCACGAGGAAGCTGACTGGCTGTGTGACAGGAGAAGCCCGCCGCTGGTGCAACCCTATCTCGTATCAGCAGCCTCCTCGGGTCTCCTTGCCTTCCGGCCACCACTGATAATGGCCAACGCCCGCCTGGCAGAGTCACGGGTTGGGTGTGCGCGCCCGTGAGGGGAGCCCCCCCTTGTTTGCTTTCTCCTTCCTCCTCTTCCTTCTGTTTTTGTTTGAGTCCTTCTCTCTCCCGGTCACCTTCCACAGGAACCATGGATGTGAGATTGTGAAGGTGCAGTTTTTAATGCAGCGGTTCAAGAGGACAGGGCATCTTCTGACTGTCACCAAGGATGGGATCTTGCAGATCTGGTCTGAGGGCTACTCGCTGCTTAACTCCTTTAGGGTGAGGAGGGCCCACCCGTGGAGCACACAGGAGGTGGTTGGAGAGCCTTTGCCTTTGTACCCCGATAGGGAAGGTGACCCCGACTCAGAGTGCGTTCAGGCATGGGGTTCATGGTATAAGTGACTGCATTCACTGCTCCGGGGGCCAAGTTCTGGCTTCACTGTGGGACTGGGACCCTCAGTGAACTGAAGACCCTTTGTCTTCTGTAAGCAGGACGACATCTGGGTGTCCATTCTACTTGGATACCCAACAGAAAACTTATACCCAATTTGTCCGAACAGAATGTCGCTCTAGCCCTCCCTGGTCACCAGGGAGGTGACTTCTCCTGGGCCCCATCTCGCGGAGTGGTGTCATCACCCACTAAGGTTCCTGTGTTAGAGATCAGCCCCCTCTCCTCTCCCTGTCACAACCACTCCATCACCAGGTGCTGCTGATTCAAATCCTTCACCTGGACCAGGCAGAAAATCACAATGGTTGGGAGTCTGGGCTCTGGAGTTCTTGTTAGAACCCGACACTGCCACCTTTTAGCTCTGTGACCTTGGACAGTTAGTATATATTCCTCTGTGCCTCAGTTTCTAAGTCTGTCAAATGGGGTCATCATGACCCCCTCAGGCTGCTGGGAGGATTTAATGACATAACACCCGGATGGTACTCAGAGTAGGGCAAGGCTCATAGTGAGTATCAGACAAATATAAGCCGACATCATCATTGCCTGTGCTATCAGCTCCTGGCCAAGTGCAGTAAAGTGAGACAATACTCACTTTAGGGCTGTGCACTTCATGTCGCCAGGCCAGGCCAGAATCGTCCAGCAAATGAGGGAGGTGTAGCTCCCCAGGGAAGGAAGGCTTACTGAGAAGGCTGTCAGCAGCAGGAAGGCTTTCATAAGCCTGTGAAACAGCAGTGTTTCACAGATGCATCAGGGGGTGTCCTGTGGGACTGGAGGGTTCTGTCTGGTCCCTTCTCAGTTGCCTAGGGAGGCAGCACAGGTCTGTGGAGGTCCAGTGACTCTCTCGGGTGTATTTGGTAGCCCAGAACCAAGGTGGACTAGCACCCAAGTTCCCGAGGCTAGGGTTTCTGGCACCTTCCGCTCTTTTTCTCATTGTGTTTGTTTTGGTGTGTGTGTTAGGGGGGCACATTACAGCCTGAGCTACATACTGTTGGTTATGGCTGCTACTTGGTCACTATAGCACCCCTCAGAGGCCACGTCTGGGAGGGTTGAGAGGGGCAGAGGGAGGCTCCCCAGAAGGCCTGGCATTCCTCCTTGAGGGGCTGCTTGGGCAAGAAGATGTTGGCACGGGTGATCCAGCATGGGCCTTCCATGACCACCCACTGCATGCCACGGTCATGTGGATGGAAAACCCTGCAGTTTGCAAGGAGGGGAGCTGGGCTTCACTTCCCAACTGTGCAGCCTTGAACACATCACCGAAGCTCCCTAGGGCCCGGGGCTTCAGGAGGTGATGGGCATTCCCATCCCTTCTGCTGTGTGTCAGTGGCCGGGGGTCCTGGCCCATTGTCCTCACTGCCCAGCCACCAGCAGCGGCTTCTGTGTTCTCAGTATGTCTGAGTTTTGATGCAACGGTCCCCTCCCTGCCCCTGCCTTTGCTGACCCTTCAGCATACCCACCCAGAAAAGTGGCCAGAAGCCCCGCCTCCCTTCTGTTTCACATGGTGCTCCCCCTGCTTTCTTCGTTCCCAGTCTATGGCCTCATTCAGGGAGTAATATACAAGCTCCTTAGCTGGTCACCCTGAACTCCTCTCCCATCCTCTCTGGCCCTGGGCCCGTCGGGCTGGCCACCTCTTTTCCCTGCTGACATGCCTTTGTGTGTGGGGTCCCCCACCTGGGATGCCCACTCAGATTCCATCTGAAGGGCTGTCATGCAGTGCTGGCAGAGGAGCACGGAAGGGCACCTCATGACCTGGCAGGATGACTTCTTGTTCATAAACCCCTTGAACCAGGTGACATCCGCAGATGGTAAATAAGATTCAGACAAAACAAGCAAAAACTAATATAATGTTCTATGTCCATTATATCTCAGTAAAACCAGCATGAGGGAGAGAGTCAGAGAGGCAGAGGGACAGTCCATGCAAAGTCAGTATCCCTCTCCCAGACCTGGATTCTCTCACGGGAGGCAACTCAACTGCTATGACCAGTTTTGGGGTGGTCTTCTATGGTTAGACTGTATGCATGTCCCCCACCCCTTTCTATTTAAATATGCACGTGGTTGCACATGATGGTGCTGCTTTCCTCCTTGCTTTTCCATTTCATAATCGATTCCAGGTGCACACTTCCCTCGTTTGTAGTTTCGGGGGGGTGTGTCCTGTGCTGTGGATTTGTATCCACTGTCCTTTGCAAGCAGTCATGGCCTGTTGCTGTCACAGGGCCTGACCTCGTACACACTTCTCCATGAGCACGTGGGAACACATCCATGGCTGTGGGGTGGAAACAGATCTCGGGATTACAAACTATGCACATTTAAAACTTTGACCCGTGGGGCACCTGGGTGGCTCAGTCAGTTCAGTGTCTGACTTTAGTTCAAGTCATGATCTCAGGGCCCCCATGTGGGGAGCCTGCTTCTCCCTCGCAACCCCTCTCCTATTAGTGTTCTCTCTCAAGTAAATAAATAAAATCTTTAAAAAGTACTTAAAACTTTGATGAGTGTGTCAAATGGATCTAAAAAGAGGTGGTGAGGACGGGTGTTCTTTTTTTTTTTTTTTTTTAAAGATTTTATTTATTTGTCAGAGAGAGGGAGAGAGAGCGAGCACAGGCAGACAGAATGGCAGGCAGAGGGAGAAGCAGGCTCCCTGCTGAGCAAGGAGCCTGATTCAGGACTCGATCCCAGGACGCCAGGATCATGACCTGAGCCGAAGGCAGCCGCTTAACCAACTGAGCCAACCAGGCATCCCAGGATGGGTGTTCTTTAAGCCCACTTTATAGATGTGGAAACTGAGACTCAAAATCAGGAAATTTCAAGTTCCCATTAGTAGTTGGTGGGAGCACTGGGCTCCATACCAGGTTTACAGCTAGGGCTTGGGATGGCAGGAGAGGGTTCACAGGATACCGTGTATCTAGTCTTCCCTGCTGGGCAAGCCTCCCCAGCTCAGATCTCCTCTGCCCTTCCTCTGGCCAGCTTAACCAGATCCAGAAGCTCTATAACCTGGAGATGTGGGTCATCGACATGGTGTGTCTCTACAACTTGAACCTGATCGCGGTTGCATCTACTGATCAGAAGATAGGTGAGTCCCTGATGGCTCCCCAGGTCTGCTCTCGGCCATTGGAGGGGCCATGCATTTACACTTGGAGAGGCCTGTCACCGAGCTGACTGTGGGTATGGGGTGCTGCAGCTGGTAAGCCGATACTGCATGTTGTCACTAGAGAACCCCAAGGCTGGGGACTGGGGCTTGGGTTCCACGCATGCCTCCCCTTCTGTCTCTTCCCCAGAGTTCTTTGATATTAGCAACCATAGCTGTGTCCGGGCCTTCACCTTCGTTGATCTGGACAGCTGTGTCCTGGCCATGGACTACTGGTGAGTCTCCGGGGAGGCTGGTGCACTGTCCTGGTGGCCGCATCACTCAGGAGGGTTAGGACTCCCAGAAAGCCTCTCTCAAAGCAGGCCTGGAAGGATTCCCACTCTGTGTGCCTGTGTACTTTTCACCAAGCTGTCCCTCCTAGGGGTCACTCAGTCATCCGCCCTCTTCCTCCCATTCCCTGAACAAGTCAGCCATCGAATCCTAGCAGAGGTGTGTCCTGCCAAGGTCGAGGACTCTGGGAATGTCAAGGTTCATCGGTAGGGGTGGGTGGATGATGAGCATCTGGAGGACCAGGGACTCATTCGTTTGGGTTTTAAAAGAAAATTATGACTCCTTTTGGACCTGGTTCACCGATGCTCTGGGTCTGGGCCCATGTATATCAGCTGTTGAGGGCAAGGCTGGAAAGTTGTGTGGGAACTGCTTTTGCTCCCAAGTGGAGGAAGGTCACTGGGAGGGTGGAGGAGGGTCGCAGCTGGTGGGCCCAACCCAGCCTCTTCTGTCTCTACCTCCCCTCAGGTCTGACTATCACAGAGGTGTGTTCTGCTACGGGGACACCAAAGGCAACATCATCATCTTCACCTCTGACAATGTGACCCACGGGTTGTTCAACCCACGAATCCTCCCCAGGACCTCCAAATGGGGTAGCTGAGCTGCTGGGGAATTGGACGACGGGAAGTTGTGGGGGGAGATGGCCCGGCCCTACCCTGAGGAGCTCTTCTCTCTCCTGCCTCCCAGCTCAGGAGCCCGGCTTCTCTGAAGCTCAGGCCATGTGCTCAGCTCAAGGTGGCCTGTGGAACAGGGGTGATGAGGGGACAGCAGGAGCCAGAGGGGGCTGAGGGAGGAGAAGGGCAGTCTCTGAGAAGGTGGGAGCTTGCACAGGGGAGGGCAAGGGGAGTGGCCGCAGGACTGGGCTCATCCCAGCGAGACTGAGCCTGTACTAACAGCGTGACGCTGGGGAGGCCACTCACCCCCTCTGGGTTTTGGGGTGACAGTGCGACCTTTCTCTGTGGTGGGGAGGAGGGTTCTGCTCTCCTTGGCTGGGAGCAGCCTTTGTTTGGGGGGGGGGGGGGGGGGGGGGGACAGAAAGTCCTGCGGGCTCCAGGTGGCTGTGAGCTGCCTGCTCTGGGTGCGTGGCCACCTATGGTCCCCCTGCCCACTGCCAGCAGGGAGCGCTGCTGTTAGTCTGTTAAGGGAGGAGGAGGTGTGCTTTTGGGGTGAAGCACTTGCACAGGCCCACAGGATGAGTGGCCTGAAGCAGGCAGTCTGCCCCAGCATCTGAACCTTAACCTCTGGCTGGGCTGTACCCCAAAATGACCACTGCAGGGTGCTGTTCGGGGCTGCCCTGCCAAGGGCACTATATCCCCGCTCTGGGTCTGGGGCTGTCGGGGACTCGGCTGAGCGGGACTCTGTCCGGGTTAGAGCCTTTGGTGCACAGTGTCAGGCCTCCAGCTTGCTTCACATCCATCTAGAGGAGGCCCTGAGCCATCAGAGGCTCCAGCCCACAGGGACACCTACTCCCCTTCCATCTAGGAAGCCCCTTGGGCTTCCAGGCAGTTTCAGAGCAGGATGCTCTCCAAGGGCTCCCAGGCCCTGGTGACACCTCCTGCCCAGCTCCACAGAGCAACCCCCCCCACCCCCCACTGGTCAGATGGGAAATGGACCTTGCCTGGGATACAGCAGGGAGCTGGGCCAGCCCCACTCCTACCTCATCAGCAGCCGCCCCCCCTCTGTCCTGTCCCATGCCCACCCTGCCCTGCCCTAGCCAAATGGGGGCAGGCTGTGCCACCCTGGGGACTGGCGTGGCAGGTTGCAGTGGTCTTTGAGCTACGTGTTGGGAGATCAGAGCAGGTACAGATGAAGCTGGAGTGTGGGAAGAAGTCCCTCCCCACCCCATGCTGCCTGAAGGCTCGTCACACACGATGGTGGGCCCCCCAGTGTGTTGACTTGGGAGGAGTTGGACAGCCCAGCTCTGTGGGACCTGGAGCCAGTTGCTTAAGCCCTCTGTTATTAAACAGGATGAGCAGATCAGTTCATGGCTTTTCGGTAAGGTGGAAGGAGAGCAGGCAGTGTGAGGCCGCAGTAAGGGCCCGGTGACTTCCTCCCCTGACATCTCGGGGCCCTCCCAGCCTCACGGGCGAGGCAGAGGGGCAGACACGCTTGCACTGCAGCGGGTGGCTAAGCTTCCTCCCTCCCGCACCCTCGCAGGGGCCCCCCCACGTTCAGCATCACTCCACCCCTGGGGACTCCCTTGCCAGACGGGGCTGGGGACTTTGCAGGAGTAAAATGCGTGGTGTAAGCCCCTAGGTCCCCCTCCCTTTTCTCCATTTTACCTGGGAGTTTCAGACTTGAGCCCAGATTATCCCAGTCCTTCTGACCCCCCTGCTTAAACCCTGCTCTGCAGGTAGACCCAGGCTTGCCCCTGTCACCGCCGGCCCCATCTCTCTGTGTCCGGCCTTCCTGCTTGTGCCAGGGGGCTTTCCCTGGAGGCTTCTAGCCTGGCCATTGGCCCTGGGAGGTTTCAGAGGCCCGGAGACTTTTAACGCCTCGAGGGCCAGGCTGTGCTTAGGGCGGTTGCTCTGGCACACTTGCTGGCCGCTTCTCCTTGGAACTTGTGTTTGCTGGACAAGGTGGAGCATGTCGTTTGAAGCATGATGGTAAACTTCCAAATGATCCTTTCCAGAAAGAGTAGAGCCTGTGGTCCCAAATGGTTCTCCAGTCCAGCAGAGCTGGAGCTCCCTGAATGAGAATCACCTTGTGTAGATAGCAGTGTGGAGAGGGAAGAGCCCGAGAAGTGGGGCTGGCTCTGGGCAGCCCTGTTTATCTGCCTGGGTCTGTGTTCTGGGGGCTGACTTCACCCCCCACCAAACCCACCAGAACATGGGAAAGCTTGATGGAGATATACAGGAATTGCAGAACAGCTCAAGGTGTCCTCTGGGGTTTTGCTGGTCTGGTGGAGGCAGGAGGCTGGTGACGTGGATCTTGGTTTTTCTCTCCTATCAGATCAATGGACCAAAGTTTCAGCACGGAAGCTACTAAATGAAAAGTCACCCTTGTACAGGAGTTACCAGCTGAAGGTATGCTGTATCTTTCCTTGGCCCATTACCATGGTAATTATTTGTACACACGCACCACTCAAAAATCAATACAGAAAGTAGATTTTCCGCCTCGGTTCAGTCTTAGGTCTTGGGGCTTGGTCACCGGGAGCAGGTGGAGACAGCTATTGGATCCTGTGGCTCGTGGGTGGGACTTGTCCCTCTCATCACCTCTGTTGCTCAAGCCTGGCCCTGGCAGACAACATCTCTCTGTCTCCTGGGTGGCTGCAGTGGCTTCTAGATTGTCTGTACTTCCTTACTCCATGCACTGCTTTATGCCATTCGGCAGCCAGAGGAATTCGGAGCTAAAATAGCCATGTCATTCCCTTGTTCAAAATCCCTCCATAGTTTCTCATCGTGTTTGGACAAAATCTCAGGGGCTTACTGTGCCCATCAGAGCATGAGGTGACTTGACCCCTGGCCTGTTTCCCATCTTGCCTGTCCCATCTCTTCTTCTCATTTACTCTGCTGCAGAAACACAGGGAACCTTGCTGTTCTCTGAACACCCCAAGCCTTTTCCATTTCAGGGTCTTGTCACACTCTGTCCTCTTCCCTAGGTTCCTATATACCCCTTTCTCTGCTTCCTTTGGGGCCCTCACCAGCCAACCTGGACCAGCCCCATGCCTGCCCCTGCCTGTATCCCTTCACACCACAATACTTACAGGATTCTGACACCAGTGACAATGTGTTTTTCCCACACTGCCATGCAATTCTTGGACCTCAGCTGGGTGACCTACTGTTCAACTCAGTTCTGACACTATCTTTCGGGAGATAGCATCAGATCCTAGGCTATAATCCACTCTGGGCTAGTGGAACCTGGAATAAAAGAAAGAAATTTAGAACCATCTCCAAAGACTAAGTGCTGCCAATTATCGACCACAGAGGCTCAGTCCCAAAAGACTGCCCCCCAACCCTCAGAGTCCAGTCACAAGTACAGGTTGTCCCCTGTTCTTCTGATCAGTTATAAATCTGAGCTTCCCATGACCCTGTCTTTGGGCTCGATTTATTTGCTAGAGTCGCTTGCAAAACTCAGAGAAACATTTTACTTACTAGATCACTGTTTTATTATAAAAGGATACAACTCAGGAATAGCCAGAGGGAAGAGATGTGTAGAGAAAGGTATGGGGAAAGGGGAACAGAGTTTCCCTGCCCTCTCTAGGCAAGGCTCACCCCCCACCTTCACAAGCTCACCAGCCCAGAGGCTCTCTGAACCCTGTCCTTTTAGGTTTTTATGGAGTTTCCTTACATAGATATGATTGATTACATCATTGGCCATTGGCAGTCAATTCAACCTGTATTCCTGTCCTCTCCCCAGGGACCCGGGGGGGGGGGTGGTGGGACTGAAAGTTCCAGTCCTCCAATCTCATGGTTGGTTCCCCTGGCCATGAGTCCCCATCCTTAGGGGCTTTCCAAAGTCACCCCATTAATGTAAACTCAGGCATGGCTGAAAGAAGTTTGTTACAAATATTAAGACACCTCAGTCTCATCACTTAGGAAATTCCAGGGGTTTTAGGAGCTTTGTGTCAGAAATAGGCAGGAAGCCCAAATATACATTCTTACTTCCAATCCCACTGTCACAGGGTAACACCTCCCAACTTTGTGTTGTCCGCTCATTGCTTTCTAGTCCTGTCACTCTCATGGGATTGGCAGCTCCTAAGGATAAGCACTTAGGGTCTCCCAGAGATCCTCTCGGGGAGAGTCACTCACGAATACCTTCTTCTCCATCTTCTGTGGGATCTCATCTTGGGCTTGGTTTTCCACCCCAGTTGCTGAGTGTCCCGTGTTCCGTCCTGTGCCTTCCCTGTGAGACACACTCGGCGAGGCAGTGCCTGCAGAACCTCGCTCAGGGCCCGACAACCCTCTCCTCCTTGTCCTGAAGAGGAGAATCCCCGGATTGGGAGACCAAGCACGGGGCCAAACCATGGAACCGGAGCTCGAGAATTCGGGGCCTGTGCTGTCAGGCCACCCCGGGGACTCCTGGGTCTCAGCTTCTTGTTGCTCAGATAACATTTGCACACACTCCGAGTCATGTCCTGAAACACGGAGGGCTGTGGTGGGTCAGGGCTCCCTGTGGAGAATAGGGACTACGGGGTGGGCCGCCTCCAATCCATGCTTTCTTCTGTGTGGGATGGGGTGACAGACTGTGCTGTCACATGGACCTGACCTCACCTGTCCTCTAGGTTATAATCAAGAGTTCCCATGGTAGCAGACGTGGGAGCTTTTCACCTGTCTCACTGACAGGGGATGGCCCAGGACTAGGTTAGGAGGGAGGATGGGCGGGGGGGACGAGGGAGCCCTGTCACCATGTCAGAGCTGCCATCATTAGAGAGCATTAGAGATCCTGATCTCCTGGCCCTGCCAGCCCCTCCTGCTGTCATTCTCTTCCCAGGCTCTCCATCCCAACTGGTGCCAACAGATCAAGTTCATCCCCCAGCTGAACATGGTGGCCTCTTGCTCGGCCATTGAGAAGTCCTCTCTGGTGCTGACTGTGTTGCCATCCAAAGCCCAAGAGAACCCCAAGTAAGGAGCACCTCTCCCCAGGCTGGAGTGGGGGTGGCCAGATGGGGGAGGATGTGACAGTGTGTGGGAAGGTCTGGCTTCACCTCAGCTGCCCGTGGCCCTCCTTGCTGAGAGTGGGCCTGCCCCCAGGACAGGAGCATCTGGTGGATCTCACTGGGTTATAAGAACTTTTATGGAGTATGGTTTTAATCATACAACAAGCTTCTTTTATCCATCGATTTATATGTAAAACTCACAGAAGCTGGCACATAGTGTAAGCAGTCAGAAGAGTTTTTTCTGAATGGAGGAATGAATGTGAGCTGCTTTACCTCTGTGCCCCTCACTCAGGGTCCTCGTCTGTAGAAGGCAGTGGCTGTGGGGCTTCTCTCCCTCATCCCAGGGCTGACTGCTCTTCGTGCTGTGTGGTCGTTAACTGGCAGCACTTAGTCTTTGGAGATGGTTCTAATCTCTTTCCTTTATTCCAGGTTCCGCTAGCTCAGAGTGGATTTTAGATTTCTCGCTTCCCCCCCTCCCTTCCTTCCTGATCAGTGATTACTCACACTAGTAAGTCTACATACATAGGTTGACCCTGTAAAAAAGTAAAACATTATAAATAAAGCCTCAATCCTTCCCTCGCCCAATCCCCACTGTCTCACTCCGTTCTCAAATGTCTCACTTCTATTGCTTTCTCTGTACCTTTTTTAACAATTATTTTTAAATTTTTATTTATTTAATTTTTTAGAGAGAGGGAGGGTAGGGAAGGGCAGAGGGTGTGGGAGACTCTTAAGCAGCCTCCGCGCCAGACGCGGGGCTTGATCTCACCACCCCGAGATCACGACCTGAGCCAAAATCGAGAGTCTGATGCTCAGCCAGCTGAGCCCCCCAGGCGCCCCTCATGTGTATCTTTCACTGTGCATTTTACAGTAGGTATTTGCTCCTGAGGGATTTTTTTTCCCTCTTGCCTCTGCTGTTTTCCTCCTGCCGCAGGTCTTTATCCCGTGGACCCTTCAGGTCTGTGATATTTTGTTCCTGGGCAGGTTGAACCATGAGTCACATCTTCTTGGGGGAGCAGCAGGAGATTGAAGGCCTGTGTTGGGGGAGCAGCTGGGTGAGGCACAGCGGGAAGGCTGAGGGCCACTTAGGCCCCATCTCTGCCTGTCCCTTCCTGTCCTGGTTGTTTTCCAGAACGAAATTTGATCCTGGGATGGTAGGGCTAATTTGGTCCAGCTCCTCATTTTACAGATTGGAAACCTGAGACGTTTGAGCAGGGGACTTGCCTCAGGCCTCACTGTACCTCCAGTGTCTTGTAAGCCAGAGCCCCCTATGTACATCTCCACCCCAGCCCTGGGACCAGCTGCTGGGTGGAGGAGGGGCCCCAGAGAAGGCCAGATACTGTGGGGAAGCTTCAGTTGTGACTTCTGGGCCTTGAGTGAGGTGCTATGGTGGGATTTTGCTTGGAGCCGATTTGTAACAGAGGCTCATCGCTCTGCTTTGGTGGTAGTATTACCTTGTGTCTGTGATACGTGTTTTATTCAGCTTCTTTTATTTGCTTATTGGTTCTCAGTGGCAGGTGGACATCACAGGGTCACTCTATCCTGGTGATGAGCATTTCCGTGGTCTGTCCCTGCTGCCTGGCTACTCCAGCCCCCTTGTGGCCCCCTTGTGGTTCATGCATGTTTCTGCCCCAGGGCCTTTGAATCATTCCTTTCTGCCTGGTATGCCCTTTTTTCTTCTTTGTTTTTATTTTTTAAAACATTTTCGTCACTGAAAATTTTAAACACAGAAGATACTGTAACATTTTAATATCACTAGTACCTAGTCCAAGTTAATCTCCCTCCGATCATCTCTAACATATCTTTTTACAGTTATCTGGTAAGAGATATAAACAAGTGCTCAGGTTTTGAGCACAGGAACGGTGTGGTCTGATGTGTGGGAATATTCTTCTGGCTGCTCTGTGGCAAGCGGTGGGCAGCTGTGGAGATGGGGACTCCAGGGATGGCACCATTGTAATAATTCAGGCCTGAAATCGTCCAGTGGAGATGAGGTGGAGGGATTGGAGATGGACTTTGGGGACAGGTTGGAGACTGTATTCACACACATGAGAGCGCCCAGACCCTTCAGGCTCGCTAGCAGGTGGCACCATTGCCTGCTTGCTGGTCTTCAGTTCCCTGCAAGGACCTCTTAGGGCATGGCCTCCACAGGTGGGGTCTGGCGTTGTCACCCCCAAACTCTGCCTCCAGAGTCAGCCTCAGCCTTCGAGGCACTGTGGGCCTGAGAGCTGGGCTCCCTGGCAGCCTGCCCAAGCTGGATTCTTTAGGGGCTTGCCGCCAGTAGTGCATCTGGGCGGAGGACCCTCATGGAGTTGGAAGGAGCCTGTGCTGGGTGTGTGGACTGACCCACAGTGTCTCCCCTTCCTTCCCCCTCTTCTCTCACTTCTGTTCCTACCACCGAGTCGAAGCCATCTGAACTACTGCCATGGCCTTCTTCCCTGTGTCCCCTCTGAAATTCTGGTCCCTTCTCTGCACAGCGGCCTTCTGCAGACGGGTCTCCTTCAGCTACCCTGTCAAAGCCACCTGTTTATTTCCCTGCGGGACCTGTCACAGTGTGCAAATGTCCCTCTCCTTTGTCTCTCTGTTCATTTACCTACTCCTGCTATTTCCCTCTGGAAGGAAAACTCCATGAAGGCGGGGGGCAGGGGGCATCTGAGGTATGCCCCTGCTAATCCCGGAAGGTAGAGATGCCAATAAATCTTTGTTGCATGAGTGAATCAGCCTGAAATAATTTCTACTGACATTTTGGTGACTATCCTTCCAGAAGATTTCTCTGTGCATATATGCATGGAGGGAGATATATCTGGTTTGACAATAAATGAAATACATGTATTTGATATGCTCTTCTTGAAGTTTCAGTTTTTTGAGGAATCCTTCTGGCTGTGGAAGGGAGAGTAAATTCAGTGGAGGACGTGCTGCATTAGAGGGCCGGGGTACCTGGCAATGGGGGCCTCTGAGTAGAGTTGGGAAGGGGGAGTTTGAGTAGAAGGATCTGGCAAGGCAGTATGTGTGGATAAAGAGAGAACAGCACATCCGAGGCATGGAAGTTCCAGTACTCTCAGGCCTGACCTTCCTGAGACCCCTGCCCGGGTCACCCTGGCCGACCGGGCCCCCATTCACCTGGCCGCACCTGTTCCTTTCCTGGAGCCCTGGTCACTGAGCCTCCTGCCTCTTCTTGCCACGCCCACCCTGGGTCTGAATCCTGACGCCCCCATCCTGCCAGCCTTGTGGCCTTGAACCAACTCCTTAGTTTCTGCTTTCTATGTCCTCCCTGTGGCACTGAGCTGATGATACTCTCTAGGATTATGTAGGGCATCTCGGTGATGCACAAGATAGTCCCCAGCCCAGGAAATAGCACAGAGCAGGCAGGGGCACAGCACCTGGGAGCTCCCCTTCCCCTGGCCCTTGGAATCCCCTTCTTTTTAAATATTTGTATCATGAGTGGGGGGACGCCTGTCTCAGTATGGTTGAAGCAAAGGTCAGTTTAAGTTAACTGGATCCAGGCTGTAAGGAGTTGTTCCTGCTTTGGTGGGTGGGGTGCCTCCTCCCTGAGCTGCTGGTTTGGGGCTGAGACCCACGGCAGCTGCCCTGCCTGTGGGGCTTGGCCCCAACTTGGCTGCAGGGTGAGCCCCAGACAGGGTTGCTGGGGCTGCCTCTCTCCTTGGGTGGAGAGTGATGGCTTCTCCCTGGCTGCCTGTAGCTGTCGCTGCCACCCTGCTGCCTTCCCCCTTTGCTGTTGTAGGTTTTCGGTGCTGAGCTTGAGAAAAGGGATTCTTTGCTTTGATTACTGCCCAGACAAGAACTTAATGGGTAAGTCATCTTCATGTGCCCCCCAGAAGCCCCAGGCCTGGTGGAACTGGGGTGAAGGTTGCTGGGGACATGGGGATTATCAAAGCTGGCGGGGAGGACTGCAGGGTCCGGCCTCCATCCGGGCTCCTCTCCTGGCACTCTGGTCCCTGCCGGTGGGCACCTGGGTGGTGACACGCTCTGCTTGGCATGATGGAGGAGGTGGGGGGGAAGGGGCGGCAAAGGGGCAGATGAGAACCGCAGTCCCCCATCTGCTGCGCCTGCTGGGTGGGGGGTCAAGGCCTGGTCTCAGGAGCGGTCCCCTCGTAGGCCCCCCATGGCTGACACCCATTCTTCCGACCCCAGTGACCGGTGGCTATGACCCCCTCATCCGCCTGTGGAACCCCTTCTTCTTAAAAAAACCTGTGTGGCTGATGAGGGGACATCAGACTTCCGTGACGCACATCCTCGTGAACAGCAAGAACAGCAACATCCTCCTCAGCGTCTCCAAGGACAAGGTGCTGGCCTCGGGGAGCATAGCTCTTACACTCACACCAGTGCCCGTCCCCCCTGCAGAGACACTGGCCCTGGGAAAACCATCTAGCTTGGCCAGGTGGGGCGCCAGCAGTTGGCGGCAGCCTGACGCCCAGGGAGACAGTGTGGCTGGCCTGCCTGTGGTTCCACACTTGGTCTAGGACACAGAAAGGGCTGTCCCAGGTGGAGTCACCATGAGGGGCCTAGGGGTCTCTGTCAGCCCCTGGTAGAGGCCCACACCCCACTCTGAGCCATCCATCAGAGCTGGGTTCCCGTGCAGCCCAGCCTGGCTTATTACTCTGCGGTCCTCGGCAAGGCCCTTTCCTTTTCTGAGCCTCAGTCCCTTCATCCACAGAATGGGTTGTTGAGAGGGTTAGAGTAGGGTGGGCAGTGAAGCAGCCATGGGACGGCTGGCATGTAGTGGGCGTACAACACTTGTGAGCCATTCCCCTGCCCTCCCCTTTCCCCCAGGACCCAAACTTGCTCCTCAGCTCTCCTAGGGACCTCTTCTCAGCTGCGCTGGCTCTCAGGGCCTGACTGGAGCTTCTCCAGCACCTGGGACTCCCTGGTTCCAGGCCTGTCACTTTGCATCTCTGCGTGGATCGCGTTCAGGGCCCCACCCCACCTGCTTGGCGGTGGCTGTTTGGCTGATGTAGGGCAGCGGCCAATGGCTCCAGGTGTCCTTCAGGGCACACGTTTGTGTCTTCTGGGAATCAGTAGATTGAGAGTTGGCAGGACCCTTGGGTCACCCAGGCCAATTTCCCCAACGCAGCCCACACTGGCTATTATCTGGAATTCTCCCAGTGGCCCCAACATTGGGTGTCATGGCCTCTGCTGAAGGATCTGAGGCTGGAGGGTCGGGGGACCGGGACAGGCTGGCACAAATCCTCACGGCGGTGACGGGTAGAGGCAAGGTATGGATTGGAGTCATGCTCTTTTCTGCTTACCGCTGGTGGCTCCAAGCAGTGGGCATCCAGAGGGACTTCTGTGGGGCCTCACCTTGGGATGAGCTTGAGGAGGCTGCTGTGGGCTTTTTTGGCGACCGTGTGGGTAGCCTGGCTTTAGCTGAGGGAGGCTGATGGGGGAGTTTCTGGGGGTCTGCAGGGGCTTGTGCTGTCTTGCTCAGTCCTCATCCTCATTACTGAGGGGCAGCCGCTCCAGCAAGGTGGAGGCCCTGGGGGAAGGCTCTGGGTCGTGGTGGGTGGGGTGAGCCTCAGTTTCCTCATCTGAGCATAAGATGGCATCTCGGTGGTACCATTGGCGTCTGTGCAGTAGGTGGTGTAGGAAGTGCTTGCACCATGAGCTGCAGGCCCCCCTCATGCCCCAAGGCCTCAGGTACCCGCTGTCTCCCCAAGGGCCCCCTGCAGCGTCTCTCTCCCCCTCCAGAACATCCGTGTGTGGGACATGCTGGAATACATATGCCTCCAGTCCTTCTGCGGGAAGCTTTTTGCCCTGGGGCACTGTCCCATCACCAGCATCTACTTCCACAAGAATGAAGACAGTCTCATCTGTAGCACCTATTCAGTGAGTGCAGGAGGGAGTGAGCCCCCGCTGCTGGGCAGGTGCTGGGAATACACTCCTTAGACCAGCCCCATCCCTCAGTGAACTGAGGAGGTAGAAGGAGAACAGAGAATGTCAGAAAATGCTCAGTGTTGGCATGGAGATGGATGCCAGGTGCTCCGAGCACAGAGAAAGGATCCTTAGCCTGGGGTGGTCAGGGAAGGCTCCCTGGAGGAGGGGACAGCAGATGGAGGTTTTAAGCTTCCCAGGAGTTATGAGGGACATTGGACTCCGGAGAAGATGTGAGAAAGATATCAGCCAGTGGGCTGAGGAGCCAAGGGACCTCGCTGGGCTCAGGTCTGTGTGCAGTCAGGATGTTTGGTGCAGCGATTTATTGGAAGGTTCTGGCTGGGGCCAGTCACTGAGGCAGAGCCCTTCTGATGGCCCAGCTGCCTGCCCCCTCCTTACCTACAGATTGGGATCCTCAAAGGGTACTTGGAGACTGAGAGGCCTGGGAAAGCAGGGGAGAAGAGCACAACCTACAGCTTACCCCTGTGTGCTGTCCTCTACAGCAAGATTTTTAAGCAGGTGAGTGGGCTAGAGCCAGGCATTGCTTGGGCTGGCAGGAGTGCCAGGGGCCCTCAGGTAGGACCCAGACACCCCCTGATGTGTCCAGGGCTGTATCCAAGGAGTAGTCAGCACAGCGGCTGGTGGCATGTGGCTCATGGATGGGAAGCAGCCCTGCGCGGGGGGCCGGCGGCCTGAGGTGGGGATGGGAGGCCCACCGCTTGGTGGGAGGATCGCCTCACTCCTCTGTGCAGAGGAAGGCCCTGGATACCCATCTTTGCGGGGCCTCTCGGGATGCTGCGGGGCTGCGCCAGCCCCAGCCATGATAGGCAGGGGCCACCCCCAGGAGTGGAGGCGCTGTCCTATCCAGGAGCCCCAGCTCTGTGTTTGCCTGCAGGTGGTGAGCGGCTGCCTGAGCAGCCTGGTGAGTGTGTGGGAGGTGGCGACAGGCCGGCGGACCATGCAGTTCTCCGCGACAGGCGACCAGCAGATGGAGATGACCACCATGTGCCTGGACGAGTCTGAGCGCTGCCTGCTCACAGGTTTGCGTGACGGAAGCATAAAGATGTGGAACTACACCATTGGTGAATGCCTGCTGGTCTTCCCCAACCCGGACCATCTGGAGGTCAGTCTGCTCTGTCAATCAGGGCCAGGGGTGCTACAGGAGCCACGAAGCACAGTGCTCCCGACCCTGGGGTGCCCTGGGTTTAAGCCTCCCTTTAAGGCTATGCCTATTGATGGCCCGCCTTCATGGCTCCCAGAGCCTGTGGGTCCTGGCCTGCCAAGTGAAGCTGGGTAAGACTGCCTGTCCTTACTGAACACTCTGCAAGTGCCAGCTACTCTCGTTGGATTTGTGAGCGCGCCTTACCTGAGTCTAGGTCCGGGAACTCCTCATGGCACTTCTAGCAAGAGGGCTGGTGAGCCCCAGGCTCACTCCGGCTCTGGAAATATCTGCCGGCATTCTAGAGACAGCGTGTGGGTGTGGCACGGAGCAAAGCCGGCAGTCCCACTTGGGGACCTGAACCCATGACTCACTCTTAGGAAAGTCCTAGAACCAGCTCAGCGGGAGCCCTTGGCCGAGTAGCCAGGGATCTGGTCCAGAGCCTATCACTCCGTTATGTGACCCTCCCAAGTATCCCTCTGTTGAGTGGATGTGGATCCCTACCCTCTCTACCTGCTCCAAGTCTATCAAATGGGCGAATGTGATGTAAGAGCGTTCTGAAAAATATACAGTCGTACTGCCTCTAGGGGACGCTTATCGTCATGGAGAGCTTTGTCTCCTTCATTGGCCCAGGGCCACTCTCTCCGAGGCGCCTTAGAGCTCGTTTACTTTCCTCTTCCACAGATTAGTGGGATTGTCCACATGAACAGAGCGTTCTACGTGACCGGGTGGAGTAAGAGAATCACTTGTTTCATGTGAGTAGCAAGGGTGTGTGGGAGCTGCTAAGGGCCTCTGACTGTTCTCTCTACTTCAGCTGGGTTTCCCCCTTCCTAGCTCCACTAGTGGTTGGAAGACCAGCCAGAAATTCGTGGTGGGTAATGTCCAGTGCTTCCTCTGCTTATCCACCCATTTGTGCTACGAGCTTGCGATAGGTATAACCAAGAATGATGGTGTCTCCGCCCTCCTAGCGGGAGGCGGATGCTAATCAAAGAACTTCATGTGTAATGATAAAGTCTGTTGAGTGCTGTGAGGAAGAAAAGTAGAGGTTTCTGTGGAGAGGGGATTGAACTCTGATTTAGTCTCAGGGGCGGTCAGGAAAGGCTCACATGAGGATGTTGTGAGTGGAGTGGGATCTACTCAGTGAAAACGCAAAGGGCTTGGGGTAGGAGGAACATTCCAGGCAGAGGGAACAGAATGTGCAAGGCCTCTTCCTTTCCAGAGGGTCTTTCTAGGGCCATGGCTTCCCTTCTTTAATCCTCACTCAGATGTCCGAAGGGGGTAGTTTGTCAGTTGCATTTCTGTAAAGCCCCGAGGACAGAGCCTTGGTAGTAGGTGCTTGGTAAATGAGGTTGGCGGGGCAGAGCTTCAACCTGAGTGCCCTCTTCCGAGTTGCCTCCCGGACTCTCAAGGCCCTGGTGTTTTCCACCCATGTGGAGCAGTAAGGCCGAGCCGTCTGCCCTCCCGCCTCCGGCCCTGTGCGCAGGCCCCACAAGACCAAGCGGGTGCTCACGTGCTACCACTGGCAGAAC
This sequence comes from Mustela nigripes, assembly GCF_022355385.1. Taxonomy (NCBI): domain Eukaryota; kingdom Metazoa; phylum Chordata; class Mammalia; order Carnivora; family Mustelidae; genus Mustela; species Mustela nigripes. Next base: position 115,343,928 of record NC_081563.1, read on the forward strand.
TTCCACAAGGAGGACGTTCTGAGCATGGCCAAGTACCAGAACCAGTTCCTGGGGACCTCTTCCTACAACGGGGACATCCTCTTCTGGAACGTCAACCTGTTCAAGCCCATTCTCAATTTCAACGCCTCTCTGAGCCCCTTGCCTCTGCTGCCCAAGAAGGTATTGTTGACAGGAGCAACCCCCATCCCCCCCGCCTCTCTCTTGGTGGTGGGTTAGAATCAGCTGGAGTGCCGGGGCTGGGGGTGGGGTAGGAAGCACCCCTGGGAAGGACAGGGCATGTGACAACTTCTTTTGGAGGAGGTTGGGAGCTAGGAAGGTGGGTGCTAGTTTCTAGAATTTTTCTCATTTGACAGACAAGGAAACCGAGGTACAGGGAGGTTAAGCAACTTGCCTGAGGTTGCACAGCCCAGAAGTGATCGGTGCAGACCCAGGTGGTCTGACTGCAGAGCCTGTGGCTCTGGTCCTTTTCCGTCTAGTGGATGACTCTCCCCTGGAAGGCATCTCCCACCTCACTCCTCACCGTTATGTGTTCCCAGTCCAGGCTCACCGGGCTCGTGGGACGGACCTCCGAGACCCACCCCATCTCTGAATTAACACTATCTTTGCAGAAGGAAGCTGGAAGGGGTCTTCGGGATCACCTCACCCAGTCATTTCCTAAACATGTTGGGGAGAGAAGCTCAGAGGCTATTGCAGTGGCTTCTCCTAGGGCAGTTTTTATCTGTTTTATACTCTGGAATTTCCCTTAAGATTAAAACCAACCTCACAAATATTTGGAAAACAATGTCCATTTCATGGATAGGGAGACTGAGTCCCTCACGGGAGCAGCGCCCCGCCTGCAGGAGCTCAGGGCATTCCTGGTTGGCCCCAGGACAGGGTTATGAACTCTGGTTTGATGTTTCTAAGGGTACTCAGTTTCTATGGAGTAAGGCCTGGGGCACCTGGAGGGCCCTTGGGTATTGGCCTCGGGCCAAGGAGGCCCTGCATGTCCCTCTGGGGCACTGCAGTGTCAGCGGGGTGGGTGTCTCCCCGGCACAGGTGCAAGAGGTGGACAACTTCCTGGCCAAGGGCCTCCAGTCCAGCAAGTCCTGCATGGAGCACCAGCAGTGGGCATACAAGCCGGCAGCATTCAAGCCCCCAGGCCCCAGAGCCAAGGCCGCAACCAGTACCAACCTGCAGCGGAACCTCATGTCAGCCCCCCCAGTGATGAAGCGCCCCAGAGACAAGCAGCCAGAGAGGCCCATGCCCCCACAGGTGGGAGCAGGAGCTGAGCCCCTGGTGGCTGCCCTCACTCCCCGGCCCCCCAGGGGCCTGTCGTCCATTTGCGTTCTCATGTGAGCCCCTTTTTCCAGAGCACCTTTACATCCATCAGCTCCCCTCCCTGGTTAGATTCACCTGATTCCCCCCCACCCCCACTCTGCTTCCTCCAGTCTGGGCAGGCTCCCTTCCTACAGTCTACAAACTTGGGGCGGGGGGGGGGGGTGGACCCAGAGGGAAAACAACCCAGAGAACCTAGACACCCAGGCTAGTTCCCTAGGCTACTTTCTCAGTCTTCCAGTGAGTGTAACCTGGCAGAGATGAGCCACTGGGGCTCATATCCTCACCTCCCTAGAGATCAGACTAGTTCCCTGCTCCCCTGAGCCCTCATCTCGGCCCCAGGATTAACCCTTCCAGCCTGGACTGTTGGTCTCATGTTGAGGGGAGGAGGGAGCTGGAGTGGGGGGCTTGGCCTCCTACTTCCTGCAGTGAAGACAATGTCTTGTGTGGGGCCGGGGGAGCCCAGCAGATGGCTTCAGCAATTGAAGCCTGATTCCTGTACCTGGGAATTGAGGCTTGAAAGAGAAACCCCACCTTGTGCAAACACATGACACTTGTTGGGCACAGGCAATGCAGACTGGGTCCCTCATGGCTGCTCGGACGGGTTCAGGTGTAAGATACACACACTATGCCTTATTACAGAACACTCAGACCACCTTTGGGGTAGCCGGTGGCATCACTGCGTTCTCATCTTCTGGAGCAATGGCTGTACACAACCTAGTCCTCCCCTTTTGGTCCAGGGTCTCTTCAGGACAAAGTGTGGCGGGGGGAAGTGGTTTCCCCAAAGGCAAACTCAAGTCTCTGTCCTGAGAGCAGAAGCTGCTGGTTTAAAATAGAGACTCCCCAGCTCTGGAATGCCTTTACTGCAGGATCCCTCCAACACCCGCCTGCCCCTTTCACAGGGCTGTGGATTGACAGAGGGGGAGTAGGCAGGTCGTACTTTCGGCATCTGCCTCTGGTCTCTGTTTCCCCACTGGGTAGGGTGACCCTCCCGTGATGAGCTGGGGGGCCCATTGTTCTTTCCAGAAACCTGTCCACTCTGGAAGCCCCAAGATGTTAAGAACACCCCACGGCAAACAGTCAATCATCAGAGATGCTCAAAGAGGGGAATTCCAGAAGAAGATACTGCTGCAGTCCAATGCATCGGTGGAGAAGGTGGGCCACGCTCGGGCAGGGTCTGGGCTGTGAGCTGGTGTGAACAATGGGGATGGCCTGGAAAGGACATGGCCCATGAGCCTAGGGGGCCAGCCTGGCTCTCCCCAGTACCTGGAGAGGCGTGGTACAGGTGAAGTTACCACTCAGGATTCTGGCTTTAGGACTACTGAAGGGGGGAAGCTCCTTGGGTGTGCATGGGGTGTTGTTGGGGGGCCCCTTCTGGTTGATGGGCTGGACTGGGAGGTAGGAGAAGCAGCATTGCCAGAATCTACTGTTAAAATGCCCTCTGTGCTCTCGTAGGGTATTTTGTACAACAGGGGAGTAGGGGTTGGGTCATCTCTGTTACTCTCCCTTCCTTTTGCACCTCTCCCCTTTCTGACCCTGGATGCCCTTCACTGTATTGTCACCACTAGACGAGGTGGCTCTCAGGCCCCTTCTAGTTTCGATCTGCAAAGATAGGGTAATTCAGAGACTGGGTTCCCTAAGTCCCTACCAGGGGCGCAGTGAATCCACACCGCAGTTGTGTGAGGGTGTGGCGGGACTGGCCCCTTCTCCAGCTCCAGGGCACCAAGGATTTAGGAATTGGGGAACAGCGCCCTGCGGAGCTGGGTCCAGCCTGGAGGTGGGGGAGTCATGGAGAGCTTCGAGCGTGTCTCCTCCAGGTTCTGAATGTGCTTTCCTCTCTTTTAGAAAAATGGCTTAGGGGCTCCTGTCTGGATCAGTAGGTAGAGCATGTAACTCTTGATCTTGGGTTGTTAGTTCAAGTCCCATGTTAGGTGTAGAGATTACTTTAAAGAAAAAAGCCTTTAAAAAACTTTTAAAAGTCGTCATGCTAGCTGGTTAAAAAAAGGAAAAAGGGAAGTGTGTGTAAAGCAAAATATAAAGGCCCCTTGTGTCTTACTCCCTCCACCCCACCCAGTAGTGGAAGCCACAGGTACTGCTAGAGAATTGGTGGACTGGGTTAGCCTTTATCTTTCTTATTTTTAGATCAGTGGTGTTAAATTATAGCTATGTCCTACCATTTACTTTTTAAAAATTTAACTATATGGCATGGGTATGTTTTCATATCAGTAATTTAGAGAAATCTTATTCTTTTGTTAACTCATCCGATTCTTTGGGATAATTGCATAGCACTCTATAGTTTGGAGGGATCACAAACGATTAAGCCCATCTTCTCTTACTAGACATGCGTTGAACGTCCCTGTACCTGTGCTTCTGGGCGCCTGTGTAAGTTCACTGAAAGGATGGATTCCTAGAAGCAGTTGCCCCAGAGAGCCCATCCCTTTCAGCCTCTGAGTCTGACCCAAGTAGATAACTCAAAGCCTTACCTTTGACTATGACCGAAATCATGAGAGGCTGCATGACCAACTGAGCCTTGAAAGTCTTCTTCAACACACATTCACTGATCATGTACCATGTGTCAGGCACCATTGTAGTTGCCGAGGATAAAACAGTGGAAAAAAACCAAAAGACCCAAACGCCCTGCGCACATGGGGCTCACAGGGCACCGAAGTGTTCCTTGTTACCTGTTAGGCAGCAGTGGAAGATGGTCACCATTCTGGCTGGGCATCTGGGAAACTGGGTGGGGCGGAGTGGGGGTAGAGACTTGCCCAGGCCCCTCAGCTCCACGTGACTGTGGCTGGGGTAATTTCCAGCACCGCTGAGCAGGCCCGCCTGTCTTGCACAGATCATCTTCCTGCAGACCCGGCCTCGGCAGCCCCACATAGCCGCCCTGCTGAGCAGCTGCATCGATGGCCTTATCTATGCCTGGTCCACACATGGGGCTGGCGGCCTGCTGGGGAAGTTCCCTGTGGACTGCCTGAGCGAGGGGGATGTGGTTGTGGGTGCCATGGCCACGGACGAGAAGGACTGGATCCTTGTCACAGGGGACTGCACAGGATACATCAAGGTGAGGAAGGGCTGGCTGGGCAAACTCCAGCCGCCTCTTTGCCGTGTATGGCGCTCACCTAGTCTCTCCTCCCTCTGGGTACTGGTTTCGTTTGTAAAACAGTGGGCAGGAGAAGTCCCCTTCTGCTCTGGTGCACCCAGGAAGTGAGTGAGGACGTGGCTCCAATGGGCCCTCCACGAAGCCTCCCCTAGTGGGTCTCTTCTGTCCCCGCACTGGTCCTTCCTGCCACTCCCTCACCCTCAGCTGTGCAGCTGTCTGTGATCCCCTGTCTTAGGAGCTGATTTCATGCTTTATGGTGAGACGTGAGGCCAGAGTGGCTTGTCCTGGGGCCTGGCATATCCTCTCTGCATGCCAGCTAAGGGGTCTGGCCTAGAAGATCCCTAGGGTCCCTTCTGACCCTGAGGGTCTGGGTATCTCAAAGGGGCAAGTGCTCACACCTCAGAGGGAAGAGAAGAAGTCTGGGAGGGCTTCACAGGGTAAGTTGGTGTTGGTGTCAAGGGGTGCTGGGCTGCTAACCCACATTTTGTGCCTAGATCTGGGACATCAAGGATTATTGCATGTTCGCTGATAAGTGGTCACCTCAACCCAGCAGAACAAACAAGTTCCAGTTCTTAATTCCTGAACAGGTCCAGGTCAACCTCCCACACCACATCCTCTTGGAGGAGAAGGAGGTAGGAAGATTACTGGGGGAATTTGAACCACACTAATGAGTTGGGGCCATGGTTCTCTTACTGAGATTCTGAGTCTTTCATGTTTCTTGTTCAAGGTAGTCTGGTTGTTGGAGAAAACATTTGTTAGCTAGAAATCACCATTACCCAGTAAAACCCAAGTCTACACACACCAGATATACCCACAGGCACACACAGGCACATGAGCACACATGCGTGCACACGTGCACGCACACACACACACACACGCACACCCCTTCCATGGGCTTTAATCTTTGCAATGAGGGCCCTGGGGTCATGAATTTTTTTTAAAATAATGAAAATACTTGGGGGCAGCTGGCTGACTCAGTCAGGAGAACATGTAACTCTTGATCTCAGGGTTGTAAGTTTGAGCCCAATATTAGGCACAGAGATTACTTAAAAAATAAAATCTTTAAAAAAATAATGAAAATATCTATGTATTTTCTTGAGTAGGTAATATATTTACATAGTTCAAAAATCACTTGATATTAGCCTAATGACTAATGAAGTTGAGCACCTTTTCCTTAGTTATCGGGAAAATGCATATTAAAACCACCCTGTGATCCCACTACACATCCACCAGAATGACTAAAATGAAATGTTTAGCAATACCAAATGTTGGCAAGGATGTAGGTCAACTAAATTTTCTATTGCTCGCAGGAATGTAGATTGGTATAATCACTTTGGGGAACCATTTGGCAGTCATTACTAGAACTGAATATATGTCTACACTATAATCCAGCAATTCCACTCCTAGGTTTATACCCAAGAGAAGCCTATGCTCTAAAAGATAATGAATAAAAACATGGATAGAATTACCATTTGTATTAACTCTACATATGAAATAAACCAAATGTCAATCAACCTAGACCGGAAAAATAAATTGCACTATACACACCGTACAGAATAATATCGGGCATTAGAAATGAATGGTTTTCAACTATTTATGACAAAGTGGGTAATTGTTTGAACAATATAAGTGAAAGAAGTTCGACACTAAGAGAGTATATATATTATAAATATTATAGTTCTATCTATAAAAGTATAAAAACAGACAAAGCAAAGGTATCCTATTATAAGTGATTATCTTTGTGCAGGGCATGGAGTGGCTGGAAGGAGTGATGAAGGGGGATTTGGAGGCTGCTGTGTTTCATGATTTGGGTCTGGCCATACAGTTGTGGTCAGCTTATAAAAATGGATACAGTGGCACATTTATGACATGTACAATTTTCTATATGTACATTATACATCAACGAAGATTTAAAAACTCAGGGAGTGGTAAAGGTTTATAGTGAGGATTCTTAGTCCTACTCTTGTTCACCCCCAGCCAAAACCAGTTCTTCTTGTTTCACTTTTATTGATTTTTGGTGATTCTTCCAGGATTTATTTATTCAAACACAAAAGTGTAAAGTTCTTTCCTCATTATTTTTATGTGAAGGGTAGCATGCCATACACACTGGTGTTCACCTTGCTTTTTTTTTTTTTTTTTTTTTTTTTTAGAGATTTTATTTATTTATTTGGCAGAGAAAGACACAGTGAGAGAGGGAACACAAGCAGGGGGAGTGGGAGAGGGAGAAGCAGGCTTTGTGCTGAGCAGGGAGCCTGATATGGGGCTCAAACCCAGGATCCCAGGTTCCTGACTTGAGCCGAAGGCAGATGCTAATGACTGAGCCACCCAGGCACCCGTCACCTTGCTTTTCTTATTCCATTATATATCTTGGAGATCTTGTATATGAATACATTATTCTTTATAGCTGAGCAGTAAGCTATAGGATATATTAATGACATAATTCCCTTTGAAGGGAAATTGAGGTTGTTTTCAATCTTTTGTTCTTAAGCAAAAGTGAATAGTGAATGTTGTTTCATATTTATGAAAAATGTATCTGAAGGTTAAATTCCTGGAAGTGGGATTTCTAGGTCAAGGGGTTGTATGCATTTGAGGTTCTGATAGCCATCTTGCAGTCATAGGTACCTTTTGCATCTCTGCACAAAAATATTAAGTCTAGTCTAGTTTTAGTAAGAAGACAATTTCACTGCATTCAAATCTGTTGAGAATCAGCCACCCATGGGTTCAACAGATGAGGAATCTGTAATGTTAATGCAATCATTATAATAACAACAATAAATGCCATTAAAAAAAAATTTTTTTTTTTTTTTGGACAGAGAACACAAGGGGGAGTGGCAGGCAGAGGGACAGGGAGAAACAGGCTCCCCATGGAGCAAGGACCCTGATATGAGGCTCAATTCCAGGACCCTGGCATCATAACCTGAGCTGAAGGCAGATGCTTAACTGACTGAGCCACCCAGGTGCCCCAAGTCTCATTAATTTTTTAGAAAGGATTTTATTTATTTTAGAGAGAAAGAGGATGAGCAGAGAGGAAGGAAAGGGCAGAGGGAGAAGGAGAAGCAAACTTGCCACTAAGTAGGGAGGCCAGCACGGGGCTCGATCCCAGGACCCTGGGATCCTGACCTGAGCCAAAGCCAGCCACTTAACTGACTGAGCCACCCAGGTGCCCCAATAAGTATCATTTATTTACTGCTTACCTTGTTTCAAGAATTGTGATAGGTGCTTTTATGCATTCTCTCGTTGATTCTCTATGATAGCTCTGTGAGGGAGATGTTATCTTTAGATGAGGAAGATAAAACTGAAGATCTGGAGGGACCTGTCTTTTAAGTTCACACAACTGCCAATGTTGGATCTGGCAGTAAACCCAAGTCTGTCTAACTCCAGAACTTGTGCTCCTGACCATGTTATAATCATATATTTTAAACAAATTGGGATTATATTGCATGTAACTAGAATTTCCTATATTATCAAACATTCTTAAAGATCAGACTTTCTTATGATTAAGTCATATTTGCTTTATAGAGGTACAATCATTTATTTAACTTATTGTCAGACAGTAGATAGGTTTTTAATTTTTCAGTATTAAAAAAGTGAAAGAAAATGGATAAATTCTTAGATATGAGCTACCAGAGTGGATTAAAAAAGAAATAGGAAATCTAAAGAAATAGAAAACTTGAATATCACAAGTAAGGAGATTGAATTAGCAGTAAAACTCCCCACAAAGAAAAGCCCAGGTACAGATGACTTTACTGGTGAATTCTACTAAATAATTAAAGAGGCATTAATGTCAGTTCTTCAAGAATTCTTGCCAAAGAGTTTTCTATGCAGCCAATATTACCTTGATATACTATAAGGACATCCTAAGAAAATACATCTCTTGTGAATATAGATGGAAATATCATCAATAAAATATAATATTGAATCCAGAAACTTATGAAAAGGATTACATATCATGACCAAGTGAGACTTCCCAAGAATGCAAGGTTGGTTTAATATCCAAAATCAATTAATGTAATATACCGTATTACATGAATAAGAACAAAAGGCACATAATCATCTCAATAGATGCAGAAACAGCATTTGAGAAAATCCAACACCCTTTCCTGATAAATATGCCAATCAACAAGGAGTAGAAGGGAACTTCCTCAACCTGATAAAGTCCATCTGCAAAAAGCAGGTACTATCATATTTAATAGTGAAATATTAAACTTTTTCCTCCTAAGATCAGGAAGAAGATGAGGATGTCTGCTCTTACCACTTTTACTAATGTTGTACCAGAAGAGGAAGTAGGCAAGAAAATGAAATAAAAGGCATCCAGCTTATAATAGCATCAAAAAGAATAAAGTATTTAAGAATGAATTTACAAAAGTAGTGTAAAACTTGTATTATGAAAACTTCAAAACACTGTTGAAAAAAATTGAAGACAACCTAAATAAATGGAAAAAATCTCCCATGTTCATGGATTGAAAAATTTAATCTTATTAATATAACAGTATTTGCCAAATTAATTCAATGTAATCTACCAAAATCCAAGCTTTTTATTTTACAGAAATTGACAAACTGACTCTAAGATGGAGGGTGCCTGGATGGCTCAGTGGGTTAAATCTCTGCCTTTGGCTCAGGTCATGATCTCAGGGTCCTGGGATCAAGCCCCACATTGGGCTCTCTGCTCAACAGGGAGCCTCCTCCCCCACCACCCCGCCTACCTCTCTGCCTACTTGTGATGTCTCTTTTTGTCAAATAAATAAAATCTTTAAAAATGAATGAATGACTCTTCAAAGTGTAGAGATAGAGGGCACATACCTCAATATTATCAAAGCCATCTATGAAAAGCCCACCGCAAATATCATTCTCAATGGAGAAAAACTGAAAGCTTTTCCAAAAGCTAAGGTCAGGAACACGGCAGGGATGTCCATTATCACCACTGCTATTCAACATAGTACTAGAAGTCCTAGCCTCAGCAATCAGACAACAAAAGGAAATTAAAGGCATCCAAATTGGCAAAGAAGAAGTCAAACTATCACTCTTCGCAGATGATATGATACTATATGTGGAAAACCCAAAAGACTCCACTCCAAAACTGCTAGAACTTATGTAGGAATTCAGTAAAGTGTCAGGATATAAAATCAATGCACAGAAATCAGTTGCATTTCTCTACACCACCAACAAGGCAGAAGAAAGAGAAATTAAGGAGTCAATCCCATTTACAATTGCACCCAAAACTATAAGATACCTAGGAATAAACCTAACCAAAGAGGCTAAGAATCTATACTCAGAAAACTATAAAGTACTCATGGAAGAAATTGAGGAAGACACAAAGAAATGGAAAAATGTTCCATGTTCCTGGATTGGAAGAACAAATATTGTGAAAATGTCTATGCTACCTAAAGCAATCTACAGATTTAACACATTCCTATCAAAATACCATCCATTTTTTCAAAGAAATGGAACAAATAACCATAAAATTTATATGGAACCAGAAAAGACCTCGAATAGCCAAAGGAATATTGAAAAAGAAAGCCAAAGTTGGTGGCATCACAATTCCAGACTTCAAGCTCTATTACAAAGCTGTCATAATCAAGATAGCACGGTACTGGTACAAAAACAGACACATAGATCAATGGAACAGAATAAAGAGCCCAGAAATAGACTCTCAACTCTATGGTCAACTAATCTTCAACAAAGCAGGAAATAATGTCCAATGGAAAAAAGACAGCCTCTTCAATAAATGGTGTTGGGAAAATTGAACAGCCACATGCAGAAAAATGAAATTGGACCATTTCCTTACACCACACACAAAAATAGACTCAAAATGGATAAAAGACCTCAATGTGAGAAAGGAATCCATCAAAATCCTTGAGGAGAACACAGGCAGCAACCTCTTCAACCTCAGCTGCAGCAACATCTTCCTAGGAACATTGCCAAAGGCAAGGGAAGCAAGTACAAAAATGAACTATTGGGATTTCATCAAGACCAAAAGCTTTTGCACAGCAAAGGAAACAGTTAACAAAACCAAAAGACAACTGACAGAATGGGAGAAGATATTTGCAAACGACGTATCAGATAAAGGGCTAGTGTCCAAAATCTATAATGAACTCAGCAAACTCAACACCCAAAAAACAAATAATCCAATCAAGAAATGGGCAGAAGACATGAACAGACATTTCTGCAAAGAAGACATCCAGATGGCCAACAGACACATGAAAAAGTGTACCACATCACTCAGCATCACGGAAATACAAATCAAAACCACAATGAGATACCACCTCACACCAGTCAGAATGGCTAAAATTAACAAGTCAGGAAATGACAGATGCTGGCGAGGATGTGGAGAAAGGGGAACCCTCCTACACTGCTGGTGGGAATGCAAGTTGGTGCAACCACTCTGGAAAACAGCATGGAGGTTCTTCAGAAAGTTGAAAATAGAGCTACCTTATGACCAAGCAATTGCACTACTGGGTATTTACCCTAAAGATACAAATGTAGTGATCCGAAGGGGCACGTGCACCTGAATGTTTATAGCAGCAGTGTCTACAATAGCCAAACTATGGAAAGAACCTAGATGTCCATCAACAGATGAATGGGTAAAGAAGATGTGGTATATATACACAATGGAATACTATGCAGCCATCAAAAGAACTGAAATCTTGCCATTTGTGACGACGTGGATGGAACTAGAAGGTATCATGCTTAGCGAAATAAGTCAATTGGAGAAAGACAACTATCATATGATCTCCCTGATATGAGGCAGTGGAGATGCAACATGGGGGGTTAAGGGGGTAGGAGAAGAATGAATGAAACAAGATGGGATTGGGAGGGAGACAAACCAGAAGTCTCTTAATCTCACAAAACAAACTGAGAGTGTGGGAGAGGGGGGTGTGGTTATGGACATTGGGGAGGGTATGTGCTATGGTGAGTGCTGTGAAGTATGTAAACCTGGCGATTCACAGACCTGTACCCCTGGGGATAAAAATACATTATATGTTTATAAAGATTTTTAAAAAATTAAAAATGTAAAATTAAAAAAATGAATGAATGAATGAATGAATATGAATTTTTTCAGATGGAAATACAAGTGACCTAGAATAGTTCAAAAATCTTGAGAATGAACAGAGTTGGAAAAGTCACACTTCGCAACTTCAAAACTTACTCTGAAGCTGCAGTGAAAATAGTGTGGTACTAGCATTAGGGTAGACATATATGCCAATGAAATAGAATTAAAAGGGAAAAATAAACTCATAGTCAATTGATTTTTGGCAAAGGTGCCAAAATGATCAAATGGAGGAAAGAATAGTCTTTTTAAACAAATGGTGCTGGGAAGACTGGATATCCACATCAGAAGAATGAACATCTAACAGAGAAGAACATACTTCACAACATATGGAAAAATTAACTTCAGTGGTCATGGACCTAAATGGAAGAGTTAAAATTATAAGACTCTTAGAAGAAAGCATAGAGAGAAATCTGCACGACTCTGGGTTAGACAATATTTCTTAAATATGACACAGAATCACAAGCAACAAAAGGAACAAATAAAGTGAATTTTGTCAAATTTAAAAACTTTCAGCCTGCAAAAGACACTGTTAAGAAAGGGAAAAGGTGGGGCGCCTGGGTGGCTCAGTGGGTTAAAGCCTCTGCCTTCAGCTCGGGTCATGATCCCAGGGTCCTGGGATCGAGTCCTGCATCAGGTTCTCTGCTCAGCAGGGAGCCTGCTTCCTCCTTTCTCGGCCTGCCTTTCTGCCTACTTGTGATCTCTGTCTGTCAAATAAATAAATAAAATCTTTTTTTAAAAAAAAAAAAGAAAGGGAAAAGGTGACATATAGAATAGAAGAAAAATATTTGCAAATCATCTATATTATAAGAAACTAGTATCCAGACTATTCAAAGAATTCCTTCACATTGACAATAAAAAGACAATTAACCCAATTAAAAATGGGCAAAGGATCTACTAGACATTTCTTCAAGGAGATACAAATCACCAATAAGTATATGAAATGATGCTGAGCATCATTAGGAAGTAGGGAAATTCCTATCAAAACAATAATGCGATCCCACTTCCCACTCATTAGGATGGCTGTGGATAAGAAGAGTTGGGTGTAGATAATAATATAGATAATAAAAGATAAATTGGAACTCCCAAACACTGCTGGTAAGAACATAAGGCAATATAGCCACTTTGGAAAACAGTTTAACAGTTTTTCAGAAAGTTAAACGTGGAGTTACCATAGGACCCAGCAATACACCCAAGAGAAATGAAGTCGTTTCTGCACAAAATCTTATATATGGGTGTTTATAGCAGCATTAGTTGTAATAGCCAAGAAGTGAAAACAGCCCACATGTCCACAATGGATGAATGCATAAGGAAAGGAATGAAGTACTGATACACACTAAAATACCACATGACTTGAAAACATGCTAAGTGAAAGAAGCTAGTCACAAAAGACCACATACTGTCTGATTCCACTTACATCAAGTGTGGGACGATGAAATGACCTAAAATTTATCGTAACGGTGGTTGCAAACTCTGTGAATATACTAAAAACCGCCAAAGCAAGCCCTTTAAATGGGTAAATTGTGTGTGAATTATATTTCAATAAGACTGTATTTAAAAGCTATAAAAATGATTGAGCAATTTTTCTTTTTCACAAATCTTTTTGTTGTTCGTAGTTGTTTACCTGCACATCTGGTAGTTTATCTCATGGAAATAGTATCTGAAACAACATAAATCTTTCCAAAGCCTTTACTATGTACTGCAAACTGCACTCCAGAAAGTTTATAGAGTTTTGTACTTCTAATATTTTGCTTTATCCTTGCCAGCAAGAAATATTTATTATTAGTGGTATTCATCTGAGTGAGGGTTCCTTGGGTCGATAGAGTGCCTTGCTTATAGAAGGCATTAAATAAATAAATGTTTGAAGTGAAAAAAACAACTTTTGGCTGATTTTTAGATGTAAATGGTTTCCTTTGATTTTATTTATTTATTTATTATTTAAAAAAAAGATTTTGTTTATTTATTTGACAGAGAGATACAGAGAGAGAGAAAGCACAAGTAGGCAGAGCAGCAGGCAGAGTAAGAGGGAGAAGCAGGCTCTCCACTGAGCAGGGAGCTGGATTTGGGACTTGATCCCAGGACCATGGGATCTTGACCTGAGCCGCCAGCTGCTTAATTGACTGAGCCACCCAAGCACCCATTTCCTTTGATTTTAATGAAGATATCTTTGCTTATTAGTGATATTGACATCTTATTTTATTGACCATGCATAGTTTTGTGAATTGTCTCTTCATGTCCTCTGTCCATTCTTCTATTGTGGTAACCATCTTTTGTAAATGATCCATAATCATTTTTTTCTATAATAATTTTTAAACTTACTAAAATATTAACTTATTATCTGTCATATATATTGCCAGTATTTCCCCCTGGTTGGTCATTTACCTTTTAATTTTATTTATGACAATTTTAAAATGACAATTTCTGGAGGCTCAAGTCAGTTTTTCTTCCCAATGTGGTATTTCCCATTGTCAATCACTTTCTTAATCAGAGATAAGCTAAATACTCACTCATGTTTTCTTTTAGATATTTTGAAGTCTCATTAAAAAGAATTCTATGGCCCTTTTAGTGTTTCTTTAGTTGTTTTTTTACATTTCAAAAAAATGTTTATTCAAGTAGGCTCCAGGCCCAACATGGGGCTCAAACTCCCAACCCTAAGATCAAGAGTTGCAAGGTCCGCCAGCTGAACCAGCCAGGCGCTCAGGGGTTTCTTTAGTCATAAGAAACACAACAGTGATTGAAGTTTCTCTTCATAGTTTACCCGGTATTCCATCACTGCTTATGGGTCCTGCTCTCCATTACCACAAATTTTCCTGGCACTCTCACATATAGATATTTTATATAAATGTATGTTGGTTTCTGAGCTTTCTATCATCTCCCATTGTTCTGTTTCAAGTTTTTATGTTGTGACTTAACATATTCAAACATGGTAAAAATATATCCCCCTTCAATATTGTTTTATTTAGGACAGTCTTGGTTATTTTTACTTATTTCCCAGTTAAGTAGAGTTCATTCTTTCATAGTGTAATGTGATCCAACACTCCCTTGCGCACCCTGTTCTATTCCCAGTGCCCCTCTGAATAATTTTAGAAGAAGACTGGGTTCTTGTCCGAGCCTCACCACTTTCTAGCTATGTGGCTGTGGGCTCATTTCTCTCCTCTGTGAAATGGTGAGACTCACACATCCTGTAAGGTTGTTATAATGTTCAAATGGAATGATCTGTAAATGCAGCTGGTAAGCAACATAGTAATATGCAAATGCTTTTTTATGATATTTACCAAAAGGACCAATGAGGCCCAGAGAAGTGCCAGGACTTACCTAAGTTAATGTGGGAACATGTCTAGAACTAGAACCTTGGGACATGGGCCAGGGGACTGTGTCCTAGGATCCTTCCAGAGTGCTCTACTGCCTCCAGTATAAGTAGTTCTCCTGTACTGTCCCCCGTAGGTTGTGGCTGGCCAGACCATTTCCCTGGTTCCCCCCAAGCTTCTGAATGCCTGGAAGGGCCATTTGGATAGTGTGGCCGACATCCTGTATGTGGATAGCTTCCAGCTGGTTGTCAGTGGTGGCCAGGACGGTGACGTCAAGGCTTGGAAACTCTCCGGTGACACCATTGGTATGGGTCCTACTGAAGCTCAGCCATGCCACATGGCCCATCATGGCCCTGTCCCTGTTAGAACCTGAGCTAGCATAAAACTTATATCCTGTGGGGTGGGGTTTCAAACTACAGCAGCTGGCTCTGCCCAGACAGTATCATAGGATGTGAGACTTTCCAGTTGTCCATTCAGCAGTCTGTCCATTCATCCATCAACTGTCCATCCACCCATCAACTGTCCATCCACACACCCACCCACCCACCCCAAATTATTTGCCCGTGTATATTTTTGCAAAGCATATATCTGAGAAGGCACATTCCTTTCTCTTTTTAAAAATAAACTTACTTGTTAAGATATAACATACATAAAGAAAAGCACAAACCAAAAGGGTTCAGCTTGTGAATTTTCAGAAAGTAAATATATACCTATTTAGCTATCACATAAAGAATGCTTTCTTTTTAAAAAAAAAATTATTTATTCGACAGACAGAGTTCACAAGTAGGCAGAGAGAGAGAGAGGGGTAAGCAGGCTCCCTGCTGATCAGAAAGCCCGGTGCAGGGCCTGATCACAGGATACTAAGATCATGAACCGAGCCAAAGGTGGAGGACCAACCTACTGAGCCACCCAAGTGCCCTGCATCTTATGCTTCTTAAGCTTTCTACATGCATGGTCTATCTCTCAGCTCTTCTGCACAGCCCCCAGCTTTCATTGTATGGCCACCATATACCCTGCAAAGGCCTGAGGGAAAGAGTCGGTGGGTAGCTGCATACTCGCCCTGTGGCTGAAACATCCTGGGTTATAATCTCTTATGTTGTGCGAGGCTGGCAAAATTTCAAAAGGACTCATCTGGTTTCTCCTCCTCCACAGAGGGCTCATCTTCCTGTCATTACTCTGCCAGGATTGAAAGCAGCTTTGGTCTCTTGTCTCTTACCAAAGGTTTATTCCTTTTAGAATTAGTTTACTTCAGTTTCCTTGCCTTTTCAGCTCTTATATGTGTAAAAACTTTTTGACTATTTTAAATTTATTGCTGCTCTATGATGAAATTCCTCATCTTCTTCTTTATATTCTTGAACATTTTAGAAGTTATTTTAAAGTCTGATTAATTCCAGTATATCTTTCACTTCTGGGTCTGTTTCTATTGCCTATCATTGCTGTTGGTTCCAAACATGACAGAGTAACAGGGACTGGATTTACATTCCCACTTTAAATGACTAAAAGCATGAACAAAATACATATATAACAGTTTCCAGGCATTAGACAGCAGGCAGCAAAGAATAATAATTTCTGAGGTATAATTTATAATAAATAAATATACATAGATAATAAATATTATGCATAATATAATACAAAGGTAGTATAAATTATATATAACATATACAAATACATTTGTAATATTATAAATTATATATAATATAGTATACATAGATGTAACATAATATATAATATATATAAATATTATGAATATGTTTCATGTGTTACAAAATTAGAAGAAAACAGCATATTAAAGAGAAGCTGGAATATGTAAAAAGACACAAATTGAATTTAAAAATTAAAAGTGACAATGTCTGAGATAAAAAGACAGTGGATAGGATTAAGAGCAGATTAGATACTACAGAAGAAAAGATTAGTGACTATGAAGACATAGCAATAGAAACCAAAAAAAAAAAAAAAAAAAAAGACTGAGTAAGCTGACATTTTAAGTGTACAACATGATGATTTGGTATATGGGAACATTATGAAATGATTACCACAATCAAGATAATTAATACATCTACACCTCACATAGTTACTATTTTTTTTTTGGTGGTGAAAACACTTAATATCTACTCTCTTAGCAAATTTCAAGTGTGCAATATAGTATTGTTAACTGTAGTTACCACGGGGTCAACCTTAACCTCAGCATTTAATTCATCTTATAATTGTATTGCAATTACCCCTTGCCTGCATGACTTTTCATCCTATCTCTGTGCTTATACTTAAATATGCCTCTTTTGGGACACCTGGGTGGCTCAGTTGGTTAAGCAACTGCCTTTGGCTCAGGTCATGATCCTAGAGTCCCGGGATCAAGTCCCACATCAGGCTTCCTGCTCAGCATGGAGTCTTCTTCTCCTGATGACCTCTCTCTTCTCATCCTCTCTCTCTCTCTTTCTCAATAAATAAATAAAATTTTAAAAAAATGTACCTCTTTTGAAGATCATTATATTAAGACCTATTTTTTTCATCCTGACAATATTTGCCTTTTAATTGGATATTTAGTCCATTCAAATAGTAAAGAAATTAGTTATATGGTTTAAGTCTATTGTCTTAATACTTGTTTTCTGTTCTTCACTCCTTTATTATTCCTTTTCTGCCTTCTCTTGGATTAGTCAAGTATTTAAAACGATTATCTTGTTTTATTCCTTTATTAGCTCTTTAATTGTATATTTTTATAATATTCATTATCAGTTACTCTAGAGATTATAATATGCACTCTTGACCTCATACCACTTCTTTTTGTTTTTTCAAGACTTATTTATTTATTTGACAGAGAGAAAAAAGAGAAAGTACAAGCAGGGAGAGCAGGCAGACAGAGAGGCAGAATAGGGAACCCCATGTGGGGCTTGATCCCAGGACCCTGGGATCATGACTTGAGCTGAAGTAGACACTAACCTACTGAGCCACTCAGGCACCCCAAACTGATATCACTTCTTCCGCAAGAATCTTACTTTCTTCCTCCCACTGCTCCTTCTCTCACTCATGCTCTCTCTCTCTCTCAAATAAATAAATAAAATCTTAAAAAACGTTGGTCCCTTAACCAGCTACCCAGGCATCCCTGCTAGTGATTAGTTCTTTAAGATTTTTCTCATCTGAAAACATCTTTATTTTGCCTTAAAATGTTAAGACTATTTTACTGGGCATAGAATTCTCAGTGGAGTTTTATTTCCTTTCAGTACTTTAAAAAAAGTTTTTTCTATCATCTATGGTTTCTATATTTTCTTTTGAAAAGTCAGTTGTAAGTTGATTCTTTCTTTTTCTTTTTTTGAGAGAGAGAGTATGTGAATTGGGTTGGGTGGAGAGGGGCAGAGGGAGAGGGAGAGAATCTTAAGCAGAATCCATTTAGGCAGACTCCAACATGGGGTTTGATCTCTTGACCTTGAGATCATGACCTGAGCTCAAACAGAATCTGTTGTTTGACCAACTGAGCCACCCAGATGCCCCATAAGTTGATACTTTGAAGGTAATTTTTCTTTTTTCTCTGACTACTTTTGGCTTTCAGCAGTTTGACTATGATATGCCTAAGTGTGGCTTTATTAGTGTTCATCCTGCTCAGAGTTCACGGATCTTTTTCAACCTGTGGGTTGCTATTTTTAATCAGTTTTAAAAAATTGTTAAATATTATCTCTTCAGCACTTCTTTGCCTATCCTCTCTTCTCCTATTGTGGGGTTCCAGTTACATGTATATTAGAACATTTGATTGTGCCCCATTTATCTCTCATACTCTGTTCTGTTCTCTCTGTTTTTCTTTTTTTGTTTGTTTTATTTTTTTTCAATTTCTGCATTCTAGTTATTTTTTGTATATTTTCTGCTGACCTGCCTTCCAATTCATTAATTCTGTCTTCTGTATGCAGCCTGCTATTAAGTCCATTCAGTTATTTCTTCATTTTGTATGTTTTTTAGTTCTCAAATATACATTTGTTTCTTTCCTATAGAATCCAATTCTTTATAGAAATTCTCCTTCTTTTCCTTCACTTTGTTCATATTTTCTGTTATTTTATTTAAGTATTTACAATCGTTATTTTAAAGTTTTATCTGATAGCTCCAACATCAGAATTATCTGTGGGTCTGATTCTAATGCCTATTTCTTCCTTTTATTATTGATTATACTTTTCCTGTCTTTTTACATGTTATATGCATTAAAAAATCCACCCTTCCAAAACCTCCAAAACAAAAACAACACCTCCCACCACCAAAACCAAAACCCAAACTAAAACCAAATCCAAAATGAAACCCAATACTTTTCTGGACTTTGTATAAAAGCACCACAGAGACTGAAATTGGTATGCTTTTCCTCCAGTGTGTGTGCTAGTTCCTCTCTATAGGGCTGTTCCTCTCACTACAATCAGGAGCCGAATGGGCTGGGTCTGGGCTGCAGCTTTCATTAGACTGTTTGCTTCTGTCTTCCATTGTGAAGTTTGTCTCATGAGTGAAGTCTGTTTGTGTTTGTTAAAGTCTTCTTCTACTAGTGAGACTTTTGTCTCCCAACAACCTCATTCTGTCTAGCCCAACTTCCAGGCCCTCAGCTCCCCCAGGGCTCAGCAAATATCCTGTGGAAGACGCAGCAATGCATGTGGAATTCCACTAGACTTGATCCATCCTGCTCAGAAGCCCGGATGGTTTCTTTTCCTTCCAGAAACTTCCTTTGTTGAAGCAGACCCTGATTCTCCCTCAGCCTATGCCCAGACTCAGAAAATACTCCCAGGGAAGAAGCAGCCTGCAATTTCAGTTCTTCTTGGAAGGACTCTTCCCTTTCTGTACTTTAGTTCATCTACTCTTTTTCACTTCTACTGATCTGTGATAACTTCTTAAAATAGGATTTCTGACTATATATATTTTTTAATTTTTAAAAAATTCTGCAGCAGGAGAATGACTTACTACTAGCTATGCCCTGCCCCAAAGTGGGACTGATGTTTTTCTGTTCTTACTACCTTCTTTCTCCTCCAGCCCTGTTCCTCCCCAGTTCCACCCCCACCTCACATCTGATGGATGCCTGGTCATTCTGTGCCATTGTTACTTGATACATGAACCACGTAAGCCCAACTGAGGGTCATGGTCATTGCCATAGTGCTCTTTCCATCTCAGCCTACATGTGGGGCTGGATGCTTTGGCCTATGCTCCAAGTATATTCTAGGGCTAGTGTCTCATTCCTTCAGGTATTTTTTTGAGTAGCCAGCATAATGCCTGGTTGTGGTAAGCACGATGAAGTGCAGGCCAGGGGTAAGGGTTTGCTAGATGACTCTTGAAGGTGGAGGGTAAAGGGCAGAAGGATCAGAGGAGAGGGAGGTAGACTAGTTCTTGTTATTGAGCCACATCTGGTTAAATCACAGGGACGTTTGGCCTGAGTGTTTGGAAAAGGCTGCAGGATATTCAGATGGTTGGTGATCTTGAAATGAGAAAAAGCTTGGAGGAGGAGGCTGGCTCTGCAGAAGCTGCCCAGAAGGCCTTCCGTCCAGAGCTGGAGTGAGTTATCACAGCCCACCTGGTCCTGCTGGCCCAATGAGGAGGATGCTGGGAGCCTTCCCAGGTCCTGGGCAGCCTCGTCTGGGTCTGGTAGTGTGGGCACCTTTGGGGAGGGCCAGAGACTTGGGACCCGCAGGCAATCTGACTGTACAGGTGGCAGCTGTGACCTAGGAGCCCATCTCAGCTGAAAGTTTAGTACAAACCAGCAGAAAATATAAAAAGGCAAGCTCTTCGATGGGCCCCAGCCCCGGAGTCAGGTCCTGATTAGTCGGGGCTGGCTTCCTTGCTGAGGCCATTTCTACGTGGCTAGAGGCCCTGATTTGTGGTGGGGGGTCAGGCTGCTGCTTGCTGCTGCTTTCCTCTCCAGGTTCCTCCTGCATCCATGTTCCACTCTTAATCCTAACCAAGTCTCAGATAATTTGGGGTCATTCAAAAAAATATTTATTGTGGTCCTGCTGAGTGCCAGACTCTGTGCTGGCTTCTAGAAATCCAAAGCAATCCAGACATAGGTTCTGCCTCAGAGAACTCCTAGTTCTCTGGGGAGATGGACATGCAAATTCATGGCTGCTATTTTATGTGGTAAGTGAGGGGACTGTTAAGAACAGGAATGGCTCAGAGGACAGTCACCTCATGGGGTGGATCAAGCAAAAATTCTTCCTAGGAGAAGAGATTCTTGGAGTTGGGTTTTGTTACGTAAGTAGTTTTCCAGGCACCCATATGTCTTTGTTGCTCCTCCCCTCTCGTCAAGGCATACGTCCCATGTGGGGTCAGCAAACAAGGCAGGGGCAGGGTTTTCCTGGGAGGGAGAGGGTGTTTAACTATTTCACAAGGCGAGGTCCAGGTAAAGTCAAGATGGGGTATCAGGCCTCCATCGGGGACAGCACAGGGTGGTAGGAAAGGTCGCAGGACTTGTCAGGGGTTGGTTTAATCTGGGCTTTGCTAACGTTGCCTGGACACTGTTTAATGATGGACCTGAGCGGTACGGCCTTGGGGGAGGGATAAGAAGGTTGGGAGAGGATCGAGCCCAGGAGGGAGAAATTCTCTTGGGCTCCGAGGGAAGCCTGGCCCGCCTTGTGGCATAAGGGTGTCTTATGAAGGAAAATCCTTTCCATCAGGGAGGAGAGGGCTCTGGCCGAGGCCCTAGTATACCAGCGGCGGGAACAGGTGGCTCTCATGGCTCTCCTGAATGGGAAGGCCACCAGAGAGGCTGAGGCGTGGGCTAAGCTGCAGAAGATCACCCAGACGTCCCCATGGGCCAGAGAGCGCTCCCTGGAAGACATCGAACGCAGCTGGCTCAAGTGGGAGTCCAAGGGCAAGCAGGTGAGGCTGCGTGGGGGACCCAGGGGCACAGAGGGGCCCGCCACGGCCAGCCCCGAGGCTTCACTCTTGTCCATGGCTCCCGCAGATAAGCAAAGTTGTGGGAGCAGCGTACAAGCCCAAGGCTCGGTCCCGGAGCCCCCGACTCCTGTCCACTGAAGTGCAGTACGGCTGGATGAAGCACCAGGTGACACAGGGCAGGGCTCGCTCCCTGAGATGCTGGTGCTGGCGGCCTCCGCCAGCAGCAGCAGCCACCTTCCACCCTCCTGTCCACCAGGCCCTCAAGGCCAGGGCAGGGCCATGGGCAGCTCTGGGGTGAGGCTGGTCTGGCTGCAGAGGCCCTGGGTGAGGCCACGGACACCGATTTTGTCTCTGAGGACACAGCTCATCAGGCCTAGGGGAGGAGATTCTCCTCGGGCCTGGTACTTTTGCTAAACTTCCAAGAATTTCCCAGAGTCTGGCTATTCCTCTGGTTACTTGTCTACCGCCACACCATGGGCCACTCTAGAGCAGACATGGGGGAGGGTCTCTTTGTGCTGGGTAAAGGATGGAGGGAATGGCAGGGTGCTCTGCTGGGGGAAAGGAAAAGGAGGCTGGGGGTTTTGCAGGGCAGCTCTGAACCCCATCCTCCCTCTCTCGGGCAGACTGCAGCCTCTCCCAGAGGCGTCTGCCATGCAGCTTCCCCACTTTGTGGTGGGCACTTGAAGGGAGAGAAGCCCTCTGGCCTGGGCGGGGAGAGGGCAGTGCCGAGGGAGGCTGTTCAGCATTCCTGCCTTCTAGAGATGGGCCTCCAAGCGCAGCCTGGGGTGTGCTGACAGGAGAGGTGAGGGCCCCACTCAAGTCCATCTTGAGTCCAGAGGTCTCATTCCGAGATGAGGATAGTCCTGAGCTGAGCACGAAGCGTGGTTGCCGACCCCAGGAGAAGGGCCAGGTGCCAGGCCTGGCCCATGGTGGGCTTGCAGTGCCAGCAGGGTGTGGTTCTCCATGAAAACCACGGTACTCTGGAAACTTCTTTTGTCCAGGAAGACCCCAGGGCCCATCCTTCCTGGGAGCCTGTTCTTGATCCTGGGTGAATTCCCCAAACTCCCCTGCTCTCTTGCCCCCTCAGATTTCACCTCAGATCTACCAAAGCCTGCACTTCAACAACCTGTCGCCCACCCACACACCTGACCTCGGGCTGCATGACATTCTCGAGCACCAGGGCCCGCACATGCACCTGGCGGCCCCCTGCAGCCACAAGGACCCGGATCCTGATAAGAACACCAGCTCTTCTGCCACCTCCCTCTCCCCCAGCGCCACCCTCTCCGTGACGGCCTCAGGCTCTGACTTCCTGGAGTTGGCCTTGTCCAGCTCCCCCTACCTCCTGTCCTCTCCCTTGGTCCTGTCCCAGGCAAACAGGTATGTCATGCAGAGGTCGGTGACTCCCATGCCTGTTGCCTCATCCATCGAACTGCTCTCAAGACCTCTCAAGACCACCCTTCGTTCCTCCATGAAGAAGAGGTACCACATCCAGTTCTAAGGTGGCCCACCCTTTCTCCAGCCCCCCAGCACAAGGCTCAGGCCCACGGGCATCCTGTCTGTCCCTGGCTTATTACCCCTGCCAGACCCAGAGGTAGAGATCTTTTCCTATTGACCTCCTCCTTCACCAGAGTCCTGGAGAAGAAAATAAATATTTGCAGATATTGGAGTCCCATAGGCCAGGAGGCTGGGCTGTGTGTCTCTTGCCCTCTTAGTGTGTCTGTGTTCTGCCTGACAAGGCCCTGGATGGATGCAGAGGAGAGTTCCCTTGCCCAGGACACCTGGCGCAGCCTTCTGGCAGGCAAAGCATAGGGCCGGGGCCTCAGAGGCTCCCTGGTGGTGCTGCGGGTAGGTCATGCTGCTGGGGTAAGCTGTCTGCTTCTGATACTTGGTTCGGCCTCATGGCTAGAGTGAGGTCCAGCAGCCCTTGGGAGGCCGTGGCAGCTGTGTGTCTGTCCTCCTCAGCCGTCAGGCACTCGCCATAGGGAACTCCACATTTACAAACGGTTCTGCCTCTCCTGCAAGGGGGTCCCCAAAGCATGGTGGAGTGCACCTCGGCCTGGCTCTCACTGCTGCTTTGGATCCAGATTTTTCTGAGCCAAAGCCCCTTGATCCTTCTCTTGTGTGCTGCTCTGGGCAGTGTCTGGGGTGGAGAACTCAGCGTGGATTGTGCGGTGGTAAAAGCAGTGACATGGCCAAGGCCTCTGCCCGGGGGTGGAGGAAGGCCCGTGGGGAGGTGAGGGTAGCAGGGGGGGAGGGATGTAGTGATTACCAGGCCTCAGGGGATTTTCATTTCATTTTCTTTTCTTTTCTTTTTTTAAAGATTTTATTTATTTATTTATTTAACAGAGAGCACACAAGTAGGGGGAGCAGCAGGCAGAGGGAGAATCAGGCTCCCCAACTGAGCAGAGAGCCAGATGTGGGCCTCGATCCCAGGACCTTGGGATCATGACCTGAGCCAAAGACAGTTGCTTAACAACTAAGCCACCCAGGCGCCCCCTCAAGGGGATTTTCTTAAAGGCCTCTGTAGAGTCCTCACCTGGAGGGAGAGTCAGGGTCTTTTAGGAGCTGAGAACCTGACTTAGGGGCCATCTGGCTGGATGTTGGGCTCAGGACAGGTTAACCTCAGGGGAATCTTCCATCTGACTCTGCCTTTTGGTGAACCCTCCCCTCAGTAGGCCCCAGCCCCCTCACAGCAGCATTTTACTGCCTCTGCCTACGTGTTTTGGTGCAGGCACACTGCAGGAAGTGAAGAAAACTGCCATCGGAATCTCACCACCTCCTGGGGCAGCAGCTAACTGTCGACATTTGTCCCCAGCCGTGGGAGTTCCCTGGCGGCCCCTCCAGCGGGCAGGTTCCCCTGACACAGAGTCCCAGGCCCAGAGTTACCACCTCTAGGGACAGGTCTTTCCTGCTGCTCACAACCAGCCCCTCCTGGCCTAAGCCCTAGATAGAATGGGGGACAGATCATTCTGGAGCATCAGGGTCAGAAGAAGCTTAGAACCCAGATGGGGACTGGAGGTCAGTATCCCAGTTGGTGAGGGAGGAAGCTGGACTGGTGGCCCAATGTTCTGTCTCCTGGTCACCTGTGCTCCCTGAGCCCCTCCTCACCTCCCCAAGCCCAGGTGTCTGCCCAGCGGCACCAGCCTCTTCTCTGCCTGTTCTCTGCCTCTACATCAATGGCCTTAAAAAAAAAAACAACCAAAAAAACGACTTATATTTAGCTCCCTTCTGATCCTAAAAGTAGCACAGGCTGAGTGTAGAAAAATCAAGAAAATACTGAAAAGCATAAAAGCCAACAAAAACCATCTGGATCCCATCTCCCAGAGATCAGCTTGGGGCATTTCCCTCTACATGTTTTCCTGTCTTTGCACACAGGTGTGTAGACCTCATACACACACGCATCCACACCCTCAGTTCCCAAACACTCATTTGCTCCTCCCACCTCACACAGCGCATGACCTTAGCATCCAAGCTTTGAATGCAGCCTTCCTCACTCCATGAGCAAGTGACCATTGCTGCTTTTCCCCGTGCCCCTCCTCAGTGATGGCTACATCCAGGCCCTCCCTGGGTTGCCATCTTTGGGACCAAGGGCCGCTGCCAAGCCACCCTTGTAAGGAGCAGGAGGGCACATGCCTCCCGTTTGCCCCTAATGACGTACGGCCAACAATCTGACATAGGAACAGACATGCATCTCCAGTGGAACAGAAATGTTTTCCTGGGCCTGGTGGGGCAGAGGAATCATGACCCCATTGGCCGACTGACGGAGAGAGAGGCAGGCCCAGAGAAAGGTAGGCAGAGCTCGGGCGGCAGTGCGCAGATGTCGTGAGCCTCAGGGAGCCATCTGAGGTTGCTTCCTGGAGGAGGGGGCCTTTAGCTCAGAGCCAGCCAGGACCTTTGTGTTCGCTGTCTGCTCCCCTGAGAAGGGCCTCTATTGGATCAAATGGCCCTGCCTTTTGATGGCGCTCCTCAAATATCCCTGCCGTGCCTGATATCCCCGCACACTCTACCCCCACCTGCTTTATTCTCACCACAGTCTTTCCCTGTGTGTCTGTTTACCACCGTGCCTCCTCCCTCCACCCCCAGAGCAGAACCGTGTCCATCTCGTTCACAGTTCCCATGCCTGGCGTAGTACTTGGCATATAGCAGGTGCTGGATAACTATTTGTCCAGTAAATACCCAAGACCATCAGGTCAAAGTCTCCCTTCCCCAGGAGGTCCTCTGAGATTGATCTCACCCTGGTTTTCCCTCTGCGCCTCTGTGTTCTCTATTTGCCAGCCCTGGATGGACTGTGGAGTGTCCCTCCCCAGTGGGAGACTGCAGATCCTGTCTGTGAGCCCCAAGGGGCTTCTGGGAAGGGGCAGAGGGCAGGAAGCCTTGAGGATCCAGCAGGTTCTGGTATCGGGGCTTCTTTCAGGACTCGGTGCTGAGTGGATTCTCACCGGCATCGGGAAGGATAGGCCGGTCTTGGACTGGCTGATGGTGGTGTCAGTCAAGGGCAACCGCCCAGGCTAGGAGTCTGATTGTTTTGGAGCCTGACCAGGGCTGGGTCTTCTGGGGGCTGAGCTCACTGTGGGCTCACTGTGTCCTGCGCTTGGGGAACGGGGTGCAGATCCAGAATGAGGTGTTTGGCCTCTCCCCGGACACGTACCATACCCCACACGAGTCTGGCACTGTGGCGGGGAGCCTGGGGCCCAGGGAGGGTAGCTGACTGGACCAGGGTCACCGAGGGCTTTCGGACTGAACAGCGGTGTCTGGCTTTTGTGACCTGTTTCCAGACCAGTGCCAGTGGGACGGTGGTGGTGGGGGGTGTCTTCCAGCAGAGAGAACAGCCAGGGAAGAAGGCCCCAGGTGGGAATGAATCTGCATTTTTGAATCTGCTCAGGAGAGTGAAGAGAGGAGGGAGGAGCTTTGGGGAGAGACTGAGGAGCTGGTCACATAGGGGTTTTTTTCTCTTGGGAATCCTGAGGGCATTTCAGTGAAAGGTGCAATCCAGTCTCACCAGTGTCTTGAAAAGCTCCCGCTGACTGCCACGTGGAGATGGACTGAAGGGGCAGGAGTGGTTCGGGAGATCAGGACAGCGGGAAGGGGGGCAGGCACCATAGTGGACTGGGCCAGAGACCAGCAGACCCCGATGGCCAGGAGCTGGCTGGGGGAGCCTCTGAGGTGGGCAGGAGTAGAGCTCTGGGCAGCTCATGGCTGCTTTTCCTTCAAAACTTTTTTTTCTCCTTTTTACTTCAATAGCTTTTAAAAACCACCAGATTTCCCCCATTCGCAGACATAATTTTTAAATTGTATTAAACAATTTTAAAAAGGTTTCAGCGATTGGGATGTGTCTCATAATTCCATGATTATTTTCCCCGTGGCAAGCTGGTGTTCCATTGATAGGCAAAAGGCGCTGAGAGCGCGCCTGCTGGGGAGGGAGCGCCCCCTGGTGGAGCAAGGCCTGGTCACAGCGCCCAGCCGCGTTCTGGAAGTGCGGGGGAGGGGATGCCTTCCTCCGGAGAGGAGATGGGCTTGTGGGGGGCGGGGTGAACGAGGGTGGATGGAGAACCTCTGGTTCTTCTTGGAGCCCGTTAAGGGGATGTGACAAGGGGGCGAGAAACTTTCTAATTGACCAGATGTTTTACGCACATTTTCTTACAAAGTTCCAAGGCAGTAGGTCATCGATCCCCGTGTTACAGACAAGAAAACAGAGACTCCTACAGGATGATGATGAGTTACCCAGACTCTTAACACAGCCCCATGGCTGCAGTCACCTCTGAGCCTCCAAACAGCGCTTTCCAGGCAAAATGACGGCTCCATTTACAGATTAGGAAACTGAGGCTCAGAGAGGAGTTTGACTTGTCCAACGCCCCTCTGGCCCTCTGCACTGATGTCCAGCCCCAGGCTAGAATGCTTGCACATCCACTGTGGGGCATAGCTACTCCGGTTCATAGGCCTCGGCCACTGGCTCTGGTAATCCATGTTAGTACTGAGGCCCAACCAAGGGATTTCGGGGGTTCCTGTCCCTTCTGGGCCAAGACGCTCAGGATTTGGGGGTGCTGCATTTGGGTGGGCATCCCTTGAACCCTGGAGACAGAAAAGATTCCTTGAGGCAGGCAAGGTCAAAAGTCGGGAAAGGGAGTGTTCCATCGAGCCTCGCCAGCCATGCTGTTCAAAATTTCCAGCTCACGGGGTCGCAAGTCGCTCACTTTCTCAGAGAGAAAGCATTTTTTGGTCCTCCTGACCTCTAGGCTGGGGCAGGTACCTTGGAGTGGTGGGGCTTGTGGGGAGCGGGCTGAGGGGAAGTCTTGGTAGATGGAGACACAGTCTCATGAGTCATTTCCCTTTGCGAAAGGGGCAGCAGGGTTCTGAGTCCCAATGCCTGGCTTCTGATTTGAGGAGTTGAAGAAGGACCCCCCCCCCCCCCCCCGCTTCTGTCCTCAGTGTTCTCCTTTCGCACTCAGTCACAGGAGCTTGTGGAACTGGACAGAAACGCCTTCTTCTCCCAACTTCTCTCAGTTGTGACTACTATTTTTTTTTTTTTTTAAGATTTTATTTATTTGACAGAGCACAAGCAGGGGGAGTGGCTGGCAGAGGGAGAGAGAAAAGCAGGCTCCTCGCTGGACAGGTCTGGATCCCAGGACCCTGGGATCAGGACCTGAACCAAAGGCAGGCACTTAACCCACTGAGCCACCCAGGCGCCCTCAGCTGCTGCTACTTGACATGCAGAATTATTTAAGTCCACTGGGCCCTTTAAATTTTATTTGTTCCTTTGGGGGGGAAGGGTGGGCAAGCAGGTGGCACGTGTGGAACCCCCTTCCTCCTGCCTCTTGCTCTTGGAGGAGGACAGTACTGGGTCAGGCACTTGTTTGCTGAACCTGCAGGAGTCCAAAATCCTTTCCCACGCAGTACCCCCACCCCCGATCCATCCCAATTGGCACTTGGACAGGTTCAACTCTGTTATCCTGACTAACCCCCCATCCCAAGGCCAACTGTAGTCTGAAGTCAGTTCGTGGGGCCACTGTTTAGAGAGACAGGGAACCACAAAATAGAGGTTCAGCACTATGGCACTGGAATGCAGTTCCCACAGGTGCAGGATACAATGTGCCTCTATTGTGGGAATTCAGTGACATTATCACAGGCCTGGCATGGCCACTTTTTATTGAGTAGTAGTTTTGCCCCAGGCACGACCACATTTAACTTTTATAGCTATGGGACTCAGAGAGGTTGGGTAATTGTCTAAGGTCACACAGCCAGGAAGTAGCCATACTCCTAAGCAGCCCCCCAGCCCGCCTCTGCAGTAGTAACAATGCCTGACATTTATTGAGCACTTACTGTGTGCCAGGCACTGTTCAAAGGCTTTGTGTTCTGAAGTCTTTGCTTTTCATCCTCACAATGATTCACACTACTGGCTACTGACACCATCCCAATCCGCTAGATGAGGAAGCTGAGGCACAGAGAAGTGTCTTGCTGGTTAGTGGTGGGGTTAGGACTTGATCTGGGGAAGAAGCCTGGCTGCAGAGCCTGTTGATATTTTTTGTTTTTTGTTTTTTCCTTTTCAAGTAGCCTCTGTTTTTCATCAGCACATCATCTCAGGTGTTTCTGAAAGAGCCCGATGCCCAAGCATTGTGAGCTCTAGTGACCATTACTGTCACAGCAGGCACAAGCAGGAGGCTGGGGAGAGGGGCGCACACTGGAAGCAGAATCCCGTCCGAAGGTGGGGGATGGTCCCACAGCTCAGGGTGGAAGGGCTTAACCATTCCTCCACATGCTCCAGGACCACATCCTTTTTGGAAAGAATTCCATCAAGATAGGGAGAATAAACAGGGACATGGCGCTGGACCCACACCAGAGCTGGACCCACAAGGGCGGGAAATTGACGTGGGGGACACCACCATGACACGGTGTCTGCCAACGTCCCTCTGCTGTTTGTTGAGGACACTGTACCTCTTAACACAGCCCCATGGCTGCAGTCACCTCTGAGCCTCCAAACAGCGCTTTCCAGGCAAAATGACGGCTCCATTTACGGATTAGGAAACTGAGGCTCAGAGAGGAGTTTGACTTGTCCAACGCCCCTCTGGCCCTCTGCACTGATGTCCAGCCCCAGGCTAGAATGCTTGCACATCCACTGTGGGGCATAGCTACTCCGGTTCATAGGCCTCGGCCACTGGCTCTGGTAATCC
>NC_081563.1:115730046-115752919 GCF_022355385.1 Mustela nigripes
CCAGGACCCTGGGATCATGACCTGAGCTGAAGGCAGAGGCTTTAACCCACTGAGCCACCCAGGTGCCGCTATAAAGTTTTTTAAATAGGGAGACCTGGGTGGCTCAGTCATTAAGGATCTGCCTTCAGCTCAGGTTACGACCTCAGGGTTCTGGGATCAAGCCCGGCATCAGGCTCCCTCCTCAGTGGGAAGACTGCCTCTCCCACTCCCCACCTGTGCTCCCTCTCTCGCTATGTCTTTCTCTGTCAAATAAATAAATAAAAATCTTAAAAAAAAAAAAAAGTAAAAATTTTTAAATAAATTCTTTTAAAAACATACCTTTGAAACCAATTTCATACAATGTTTAAGACTATAGGAACAATAACTATTGTCATTAAATACTAAGTGCTACGCTTTCCTATCTATTTAATTTAATCTATGTAATTATTCCCACAATCCAATGAGGTACTATCAACTCTATTTTACATATATATGTGTGTGTGTGTGTGTGTGTATGTGTGTGTATATATATATATATATATATATATATATATGTATGTTTGTTTTTTTAAAGTAAACTCTATGCCACACATGGGGCCTGATCTCATAACCCTGAAATCAAGGGTCCCATGCTCTACGAAGCCAGCTAAGTGCCCCTTACTAACTCTATTTTATAGATGAGGAAACTGCAGCCCAGAAAGCCTTCGCACTATCCTGCCCCTCCAAAATGAAACTATGCATAATTCAAGTTACAATAATAAGAAATTTGGAAACAAATGTAGATACTGTCAACCAAATCTAAATTAGAAAGACTACAAAGTTAGGTCCTGGGATCAAGCCCCACATTGAGCTCAGCAGGAAGCCTGCTTCCCCCTCTCCCACTCCCTCTGCTCGTGTTCCCTCTCTCACTATGTCTCTCTCTGTCAAATAAATAAACAAAATCTTTATAAAACAAAAAAGACTACAAAGTAGTTTTATTAGGAGAAAAGGGAAAGAGAAAAAGGAGTAAGAGTTAAGATAATAGGAAAGGAATTACCTCTAAAAATGTGTACATTTTTAAAGATACCAATTGTCCCCAAATTAGAACTAATTTAGACCAAACTACCTTTGCCAGCTAACAAGAAAGATCAAAGTCTGCCCCATATGTTCAGAAACACGAAGAATATAGAAATCTCTTTCACCCTGAGGTCACAAACTGATCCATACTTTTGTGTACATCTAGCAAGACCAATACATTAAAAAAACAGAGAGAAGTAAAAAGAGAGAAAGAGAAAAATGAAGAGGCGCAAAAGCAGCATGAAGGGTGTCATAAGGCAGTGTCAAAACAAAAACGCTGTGGCCACTGATAGAGTTATGTGCTCGACAGAATACTTCTTAAACATACCTGGGATAGATTCTCTGATATGACGAATTAACTCCATGTAAGCTTCTCTTGAATATCTGCAATAAAGAAAAAGAAGAAAAGGCTTAGATGAACCAATCTTCTTTAAAGGAATGCTACAAAAAGATAAGGCTATGAATTACCACATATAACCACTTCTCAACCACATGGGACAGTCCAAAAGTAGGCTAAAGTACACAAGAGTCCTTTTGATCCAAATCCTGTAGTATAACCTAATCTATAGCCCACAAATCTTTAATTCAAGACATACATTATTTTAAATAGCCTTTTTAAAAAATAAGTAGAGGGTACCTGAGTGGCGCAATAGGTTAAGCGACAGACTCTTGGTTTCAGCTCAGGTCCTGATCTGTGTCATGAGATTAAGTCCTATGCCAGGCTCCATGCTCAAGAAGTCTGCTTGAGATTCTCTCTCCCTTTCCCTCTGCCCCTCCCACTCATGCTCTCTCTCTCTCAAATAAATAAATCTTAAAAAAACTAAAAAGTAAATATTCTTTTTTTATTTAGGGAGGATAGATTAAACACTTTAGAGGATCTCTAAAACTGCTCTAAAATAGTGGAAAACAAGACAAGGCATTAGTTCCATACGGGTTGCTATTTATCACCTCACCCTTTCAGTCTTACCTCTGCAATACATATTAGTCCCAAAGTAAGTGAACAGAGGTATGTTTAAATTCCAAGACTTAAAAAGCTTTAATGTTAAAAGCTACAGGATTCCAATTTCAAAAGGAATGTACCACACATTTCATGCTTAATAAAAAACATGCTGGGGGGCCTGGATGGCTTAGTCAGTTGAGCATCTGACTGTTTTTGGCTTGGGTTGTGATCTCAGGGTCATGAAATCAAGCCCTGCATTGGGCTCTGCACTCAGTACAGAGTCTACTTAAGATTCTCTTTTCCCTCCATGTGTGCACTCTCTATATAGAATAAATATAAATCTTAAAAAGAAATACTAAACAAATGACATGAGTGATTCAGTCCTTAGTCTATATTTCTGGAGTAAACAGAAGCAAGTTATCATGTTCATGAGTTTACTAATAGAACAGATATTTATTGAGCAGTTACTACGTGCTATACTAGGTCCTTAGACATGGTGTGGTCCTTAAGAAAACATGGAAAGGTGCAGGATGCCCCATCCCCAAGTTAAGTCTGACCCCCTCCGCATAGCCTCCAATACACGACTGCTTCCACTCTGGGCTGGTAGGTGAATCTGTTTACAGATGTTGTCTCTCTCATGAATCAGCTGTAGAACCTGATCAGATAGAACACAGTAAAGGCCATCAAAGTCTCACCAAAGTACACTGCAGAAAAGAATACCACTCCCACTGTTTCTCTACCAAGGTTAATTTTCAAGTAATTAATAGGCCAATTAAACCAAATACATGAATTATCCAAATCCTTTATTTTTACTCAAGCCACGTTATCTGTCCCAGACATTTCACCTGATGGCATTTCTGCTTTAAAAAAGTGAAGCAAGCAAACAGAGGTCAAATTCAAGCCATGGGGTGACAGAGACAAGACAAGAAAAGAGGGACACCTGGGTGGCTCAGTTGGTTAAGCCGCTGCCTTCGGCTCGGGTTGTGATCCCAGGGTCTTGGGATCAAGTCCCGTATCGGGCTCCTTCCTCGGCGGGGAGCCTGCTTCTCTCATAGCCTCTGCCTGCCTCTCTGCCTGCTGTGTGTACTCTCTCTCTCTCTATCTCTGGCAAATAAATAAAATCTTTAAAAAAAAAAAAAATAAAGAATCTTCCCTTTAAAAAAAAAAAAAGACAAGAAAAGAAAAATGAAGTATTTGTTTCATCTAACTTCCAAACTAATTAACCACTTTAAAAGACACCATCAAAGAATGCTTGGGTGGCTCTGCTGTTAAGCGTCTGCCTTCGGCTCGGGTCATGATCCCAAGACCCTGGGACTGAGCCCCACATCTAGCTCCCTGCTCAGTAGGGATCCTGTTTCTCCCTCTCCCTCTAACTCTCCCCTGCTCGAGCTCTTACTCTTTCTCAAATAAATAAAATCTTTAAAAAAATTAAAATTAAGATAAAAAAATAAAAGACCATCAAGAAGGAGCGCCTGAGTGGCTCAGTGGGTTAAGCCTCTGCCTTTGACTCAGATCATGATCTCAGGGTCCTGGGATCGAGCCCCGCATCAGGCTCTCTGCTCGGCGGGCGCCTTCTTCCTGCCCCCCCCTCACCTGCCTCTCTGACTACTTGTGATCTCTCTCTCTCTCTCCCTCTCTGTCAAATAAATAAATAAAATCTTTAAAAAAAAAAAAAAAAGGACCATCAAGAAACTGGAAGTAGGGGCACCTGGGTGGCTCACATGGTTGAGCAGCTGCCTTTGGCTTGGGTCACGATCCCACAATCCTGGGATCGAGCCCCACATCAGGCTCCTTGCTTGGCTCCTGGCTCTGCCTGCCTGCCACTCACCCTGCTTGTGCTCTCTCTCTCTCTCTCTCTCTTTCTCTGTGTCAAATAAATAAATAAAAATCCTTAAAATAGAAAAAGAAAGAAAGAAAGAAAAGAAAAGAAAAAAAAGGGGCACCTGGGTGGCTCAGTGGGTTAAAGCCTCTGCCTTTGGCTTGGGTCATGATTCTGGGGTCCTGGGATCGAGCCCCAAATTGGGCTCTCTGCTCAGTGGAGAGCCTGCTTCCTCCTCTCTCTCTGCCTGCCTCTCTGCCTACTTGTGATCTCTGTCTGTCAAATAAATAAATCTTTAAAAAGGGGGGGGCACCTGGGTGGCTCAGTCAGTTAAGTGTCCAACTCTTGATTTCAGCTCAGGTCATGATCTCAGGGTCCTGGAGTCGAACCCTGTGTCAGATTCTGCACTCCTCAAAGAGTCTGCTTAAGAATCTCGCCCTCTCCCACCATCCCTCCCTCACTTGCACACTCTAAAATAAATAGAGCTTTTTTCTCTCCTAAGATTTTATTTATTTATTTGACACACAGAGAGAGATCACAAGTAGACAGAGAGGCAGACAGAGCGGGAGGGGGAACCAGGCCCCCTACAGAGCAGGAAGCCCAATGCAGGGCTCAATCCCAGGACCCTGAGATCATGATCTGAGCCGAAGGCAGAGGCTTAACCCACTGAGCCACCCAGGTGCCCCTAAAATAAGTAAATCTTTAAAAAATAAAATCTTTAGGGTGCCTGGGTGGCTCAGTGGTTTAGGGCCTCTGCCTTTGGCTCAGGTCATGGTCTCAGGGTCCTGGGATCGAGGCCCGCATCTGCCTCTCTGTCTACTTGTGATTTCTGTCAAATAAATAAATAAAAATAAAATTTAAAAAAATAAAATAAAATCTTTAAAGAAACTAAAACTAAGAAAAAATATTTGAAAATATATATTGACAAAGGAGTTATATCATGAATACATGAAGAACACTTGCAGCTCAATAAAAAGACAATCCAGAGGCGAAAAGGTTGGGGTGGGACCAAAAGAGATTTCACCAAAACAAACAAAAAAAAAAAAATTTAAAAAAAAAAAAAAAGGTTTCACATGTGGGCTATACACTCTATGCATTGCTAAGGCACTTTGATAAGTGCCTTACATTATACCTTTAATTTTTTTATACATTATACCTATTTCCCAAAACCCAAAGCAGGAGGCTATTATTAATCCCATTTTATAGATGAAGATGACAACCTGACCCTGATGAAGTTGAAGACAAATTTTTTTAAATATATCAATCCCATATCCGCCCACCTTGGTGGACTTTAAATCTTTGGTGAAATTAAAGAGCAATACAGCAACACACAAGATGCCCTGAGCGAGACTCAAGGACTGCTGCCTCCCACTGGGTCCAGCCTTTGGCATACTTAAGAATGCCACCTAGGGTCACCTGCATGGCTCAGTAGGTTAAGCCTCTGCTTTTGGCTCAGGTCATGATCTCAGGGTCCTGGGATGGAGCCCTGCATCAGGCTCTCTGCTCAGCAGGAAGCCTACTCCACCCACCCACCCCTGCCCACCTCTCTGCCTACTTGTGATCTCTCTCTCTCTGTCAAATAAATAAATAAATAAAAGTCTTTAAAAAATTTAAAAGGGATGCCTGGGTGGCTCAGTGGGTTAAAGCCTCTGCCTTCAGCTCGGGTCGTGATCCCGAGGTCCTGCAACTGAGCCCCACATCAGGCTCTCTGCTTAGCGGGGAGCCTGCTTCCCCCCTCTCTCTCTGACTGCCTCTCTGCCTACTTGTGATCTCTGTCAAATAAATAGATAAAATCTTCAAAAAAAAAAAATTTTTTTTTAAAAGGATACTGATAACAGCTTGGCACAGTTCTCTTGTCGATACTCACCTCATCAGGAAAGTCTTTGGGGTGGGGAGAGGTAAAACGGATCCTCATTTCAGGATCTACTCTGGAGACCTGATCCAGAAGGTGAGCAAAACGAAGGCCCCCTTGCTTGGGTTTATAGTTGGTAGAAAAGCCACGGCTGAGGTTAGTAGACACAGCATTGTTGAATTGGACCTCTGAACTGTCCCGAAAACTATTAACATTCTGACCAAGAAGTGTCACTTCTTTCAGCCCCTAAAAAAGGAAAAATAAATACATCAGAAGCCAATTAAAACCTTCTTTGTAGTTTCATTGAAATTAGCTGACCCTACCAAGAGCCATCCATAAATGTATTCTATTCTGTCTTTAACCCAATAATTTCACATTTGGGCATCTTGTCTGAAGAACTCAACTTCAGAATTTCTAGAATCTTAAATAAAAATTAGCTTCAAAGCATTTTTTGAGTAGCAAAAACCTGGACACAAACTCAATGTTCAATAATGGTTAATTTGTAACACAATAAATCAAATTCTGACAGCATTCTGCCAGTTGAATATTATATAATCATTGCCTATGAAATACTCTTCCCAAAATATTTAGCCTAATTTGAATCAAGCTTTTACACCTAACTTCCAATGTGTACCAAAATTCAGAGGAATATTTTAAATGACAACATGAAGAAGCAATCAGACAAATTCAGCAATATCTGATCTCTTCAAAAACTTAATATATCACTTAAAGCAAACAACAAAAAACTGAAAGGGTTGTTTTAAATTAGGAGGGACTAAAGAGGGGCGCCTGGGTGGCTTAGTCGTTAAGCCTCTGCCTTTGGCTCAGGTCATGATCTCAGGGTCCTAGGATTGAGTCCCACATTGGGCTCCCTGCTCAGTGGGAAGCCTGCTTCTCCTCTCCCACTCCCCCTACTTCTGTTCGCTCTCTTGCTGTTTGTCAAATAAATAAATAAAATCTTTAAAAAAAAAAAAAAAAGAGGGATTGAAGAAATATAAAAACCAAATAAAACAAATCTTGATTGGATCTTGGTTTAAAGTTTTTTTAAAAATGGTATTTTTGTACAGAGATACCTGGTTAGTTAGACAATAAAGCATCTGCCTTTGAACAGGTCATGATCCTAGAGTCCGAGGATTGAGCCCCATGTCAGTCTCTATGCTCAGCGGAGAGTCTGCTTCTCCTCCTCCCTCTGCTCTTCCTCATTTGTGTTTTCTCTCTCTCTCTCTCTCAAATAAATAAATAAAATCTTAAAAAAAAAAAAAACAAAGGTATTTTGGACAATTAAGAAATTTTGAGGAACCCCTAGCTGACTCAGCTGGGTAGAGCTTGGGACTCTGGGGTTTTGAGTTCGAGCCCCACGGTGGGTGTAAAGATTACTTAAAAATAAATAAACTTGGGCGCCTGGGTGGCTCAGTGGTTAAGCCGCTGCCTTTGGCTCGGGTCATGATCTCAGGGTCCTGGGATCGAGTCCCGCATCGGGCTCTCTGCTCGGCAGGGAGCCTGCTTCCTCCTCTCTCTCTCTGCCTGCCTCTCTGCCTACTTGTGATTTCTCTCTGTCAAATAAATAAATAAAATCTTAAAAAATAAATAAATAAATAAATAAATAAATAAACTTAAAACAAAACAAAAAAAAAAGAAATTTGGGAGCACCTGGTAGCTCAGCTGGTTAAGTGTGTCTGCCTTCGACTAGGGTCATGAGCCCCACATTTGGCTCTCTGCTCAGGGGGAGTCTGCCTCTCCCTCTGCCTACCACTCCCCTTGCTTGTGCTCCCTCTCTAATAAATAAAGTTTTTTTTTTTAATAAAAAAAAATAATAGTATACAGAATGTCTCTATCCTGACGAGTAGTTCTGGTACTATGGGGGAGTTGGAAGGGGAGAGGAGACGACTTGAGACCAGGAAGCACGTGGAAAGGAGGGATATGAAGAAGACCTCCCAGTGCCTTGAGCAGCCGGGGAGCAAAGCAGGGAACTGAGGACTGGGGACTGGGAGACGAGAAGAGAGCACTGCTAGAGTGTGAGAACAGAGACAAACTGCTGACTGAAAACTGGAGCAGGGGCTGGCTCCCACAGTTCTTGAGCAAGCAAGGAAGGAAAGAGGGAGACTCTAGTGGAAGAAAAGCTCCTTATTCCCAAACACATCCTCCTCTTCAGTGCTTGAAGATCCAGGCCTAGAGTTAGCGGCGACCAGCTTCCAACAGGAAGAAAGTAGGAATTCTCTCCCCTCCAGCCTCTGCTGGGATTCACTAACCTCATCTATTCTCTGTCCCTCAACTAGCAAGCTGGCTCTGTGATATAATGAGGAAGACATTTGGGCAGTTTCCCTAGAATGGACAAATAAATCATTCTCTGAAAATTTACTATATGCCAGGGAGTTTAAAAACATTTAGGGGCAGGGCACCTGCGTGGCTCAATCAGTTGAGAGGCCAACTCCTGATTCTGGCTCAGGTCATGATCACAGGGTCCGGAGATCAAGCCCTCAGGTGGGCTCCACACTCAGTGGGGAGGCTGCTTGAGATTCTCTCCCCTCCTCTCTCCCTCTACCCTCTTCCTCTGCTCCTCCCCTTCCTCATGCATTCTTTCTCTAAAAATAAATAAATCTTTAAAAAAAATTAAACTACATGGGCATCTGGCTGACTCAGTTGGTAGAGCATGTGACTCTTAATCTCAGGTTGTGAGTTCAAGCCCCAGGCTGGGTGTTGAGATTTCTTACAAAAGAAAGAGACAGAGAAAGAGAGAATGGGAGAGAGGAAGGAAGGAAAGAAAGGAAAGAAAAGAAAAAAAAAGAAAGACATTTAAACTACAACAATCTTCCCAAAAACCCAGCAAGAAAGTTACTTTTCACAACTGAGAAACTGTGTTTCAAAGATAATAGTTGAGTGACCAAGGCACCAAACCAGAGAATGGTACAGCCAGAATTTGTACTCAATCATCTGATTCTAAACTCATGCTCTCTCTATTCCACTGTGCTGCCTCCTAAACAAACTTCACATGATCTGCCTATAATTTATAAGCAGCAAATCAAAGATACTCATCCAGGTATTTCTTTCTGGCCAGGTATGGGTTCTAAACCTACACGGCTTAGAGATAGAACAGGCAGCAAAACGAGAAAGGTTGTTCTCATCCCCCTAAAAACATGTTTACAAAACAAAAGCCTAGAGAACTTTTCACCTGCTCTGAAAGCTTCCTCACTTCCTCTAGAATGGAAGCAACAGGCCGACTCCTCTCCCGGCCACGTGTGAAAGGAACAATGCAGTAGCTGCACATGTTGTCACAGCCTCGCATGATAGACCTGGGGAGAAAAGCACCAAAACTTCATAACAGGAATAGGATTCTTGCTCCCACCCAAAGAGCAAGTCATAGCTCCCTTAGCATTATCCTTTGACTCTGAATCCTCTGGGCACCATACTCACACTGGACCAATCTGAGACTTTTTTTTTTTTTTTTAGATTTTATTTATTTATTTGACAGAGAGAAATCACAAGTAGATGGAGAGGCAGGCAGAGAGAGAGAGGGGGAAGCAGGCTCTCCGCCGAGCAGAGAGCCCGATGCGGGACCCGATCCCAGGACCCCGAGATCATGACCTGAGCCGAAGACAGCGGCTTAAACCACTGAGCCACCCAGGCACCCCAATCTGAGACATTTTTTAAGGGAAACGTTTTTTGTCTTTAAAAACTAGGGGCTCCTGGATGGCTCAGTCGTTAAGTGTCTGCCTTTGGCTCAGGCCATGATCCCAGAGTCCTGGGATCCCCTGCCCTTAACATTATTTTAAAAGTGAGAAAGGAGGGGTATCTGGGTGGCTCAGTGGGTTAAGCCTCTGCCTTAGGCTCACGTCATGGTCTCAGGGTCCTGGGATCCAGCCCCGCATCAGGCTCTCTGCTCAGTGGGGAGCCTGCTTCCCCCTCTCTCTCTCTGCCTGCCTCTCTGCCTACTTGTGATCTCTCTCTGTCAAATAAATAATAAAATCTTTTTAAAAAATTAAATAAATAAATAAAAGTGAGAAAGGAGGGACACCTGGGTGGCTCAGTTGGTTAAGCCGCTGCCTTCGGCTCAGGTCATGATTCCAAGGTTCTGGGATCAAGTCCCACATCAGGCTCCTTGCTCAGCAGGGAGCCTGCTTCTCCCGCTGCCTCTGCCTGCCTCTCTGCCTGCTTGTGTGTACTCTCTCACTCTATCTCTGGCAAATAAATAAAATCTTTAAAAATAAATAAATAAATAAATAAGCCAGTTTCTTAAAAAAAAAAAAAAATGTGAGAAAGAAGGAGTGCCTGAATGGCACACTCTTTTGGGCACCCAATTCTTGGTGAGGTCAGGTCATGATTTCAGGGTTGTGAGATCGAGCCCCTTGTTGGACTCTGCACAGAGTCTGCTTGGGACTCTCTCCTTTTGTCCCTCCTCACCTCCAGCCCCCACCCACCCCCAGCTCATGCACCTGAGCTCTCACACTCTCTCTACACCCTCTCTCAAAAAGAAAGAAAGAAAAGTGAAAAAGGAGAAGTTCACTCCTTGTCTCTTGCACGATATCTCACACAAAGGCTGAAGTAGCACTGGGGCTTGTCTGGACTGGCATGACATCGGCATAGGTCTCATCCAGAGAGAGCAGCACGTTGGCAGCTTGTTGGCCTGAATCGGCAACAGCCAGCAGACGAGGAAGGTCCCGGTAGGCATCTGGACCGGCCAAAATATCCACCATTTTCTCCCTGTTGAGAATCTCCTCCTTCAATCTCTCAGCCATGCAGCCTGGGAAGGAAAAGAAAATGAGCACCTGTTCCCGAATTCATCTGGTCCCATGTCTACTTCTCTGTACACATTATCTCCAGCTAGGATCAGAGCCAAGGGCACAGAAACTTCTCTGAGAGCTGAGCATCATCGCTCCTCAAATTTACCCAATATTTCCATGGCACTAGAACCTGCATCTTCCTATACAAGAAAACCACAGGAAGCAAGCAACTTAAGAAATTCAATTAAGGGGCGCCTGGGTGGCTCAGTGGGTTAAGCCGCTGCCTTCGGCTCAGGTCATGATCTCAGGGTCCTGGGATCGAGTCCCGCATCGGGCTCTCTGCTCAGCAGGGAGTCTGCTTCCTCCTCTCTCTCTGCCTGCCTCTCTGCCTACTTGTGATCTCTCTCTGTCAAATAAAAAAAAAAAAACTTTAAAAAAAAAAAAAAAAAAAGGAAATTCAATTAAATACCCAGAAAAATTAAGCCATCGCCCAAAGACATTTCTAGACATGAACCTTTTTTCAACTGAAATTTACTTCAAACTCCAAACAAAAACTTTTTATTCAGGAACCTATTTAAAAAAAAAAAAAAAAAGAAAGAAAGAAAGAAAGAAACTTATATAATTGTACTTATATCCTTTATCCCTTTTCTTACCCATAATACTTGCTAAGACCTTTAAGAAATGAATCAACCATCTATGCTGCTATCTTCTGAATCCTAAAAAACCACTGTTTATCAGTAAGGCTACAGAATTTCAAAACAGGGGCACCTGGGTGGCTCAGTCAGTTAAACATCTTAACTTTGGCTCAGGTCATGATCTCAGCATTCTAGCATCAAGCCCCACACTCAGTCTGCTTCTCCCTCTCCTCCTTGACCGCTCATGCTCTCTCTCAAATAAATAAAATCTTTAAAGAAAAGAGAAGGGTTCAAATGGTAAATTTTATGCTATATGTATTTTACCATAATAATAAAACAAAGTATTGGGGGGATTTCTGAAATTCCTAACAAAGATATAGCCGGGGCTTCTATAATGAAGAAACTGATATGAAACATTCAGCTAATCCTTCCAACCTCCTATATCTCTTAGTACATTAATCTGTGTAGCAGGATATGCTCCAACCATGTTTGGACCCTTCATCAAGAGAAAGTAATTATTCCAAAATGAACAGTCTGTTTTAAAATTAAATAATTAACAAAATTCTGGGACCAAAAGGGCATAGAATATTCATTTTTGAAATATGCTTCCCAGCTATCTAGATCAGAACTGTCCGAAAGAACTAAGATGACGGAAATATTCTTTATCTGTGCTGTCCAAACTGGTAGCCACTAGTCAAGTGTGGCTACTTAGCAGTCAATATGTGGTTAGTGAGAATGAAGAAGAGAATTTTTAATATTATTTCATTTTACTTAAAATTTATTTTTTTTAAGATTTTATTTAGAGAGAAACAGAGAGAATGAGAGAGAGAGGGAGAGAGCACAAGCACGCCTGAGCTGGGTGAGGGGCAGAGGGAGGATAAGACTCCCTGCTGAGCAAAGAGCCCAATGTGGGGCTCAATCCCAGGACTCCGGGATCATGACCTCAGGCAAAGGCAGATGCTTAACCAACTGAGTCACCCAGGCGCCCCTTAAATTTATTTTTTAAGATTTGTTTTTTGGGGGGCGCCTGGGTGGCTCAGTGGGTTAAAGCCTCTGCCTTCGGCTCAGGTCATGATCCCAGGGTCCTGGGATCGAGCCCCGCATCGGGCTCTCTGCTGAGCAGGGAGCCTGCTTCCTCCTCTCTCTCTCTCTGCCTGCTTCTCTGCCTCCTTGTGATCTCTGTCTGTCAAATAAATAAATAAAATCTTTAAAAAAAAAAAAAAAAAGATTTGTTTTTTGGGGGTTTTTTTGGTTGTTTTTTTTTTTTAAAGATTTTATTTATTTATTTGACAGACAGACATCACAAGTAGGCAGAGAGGCTGGCAGAAAGAGAGGGGGAAGCAGGCTCCCTGCTTAGCAGAGAGCCCCATGTGGGGCTCAATCCCAGGACCCTGAGATCATGACCTGAGCCAAAGACAGAGGCTTAACCCAGTGAGCCACCCAGGCGCCCTTTTTTTTTTTTTTTTTTAAAGTAATCCCTACACTCAACATGAGACTGGAATTCACAATCCCAAGATCAAGAGTTGCATGTTCTACCAACTGAGCCAGCCAGGGGCCCCTAATTTTAGTTAAATTTAAATAACCACATGTAACTAGTGGCTACCACACTGGTCAGTGCAGATGTAGATCTTCACCTGAGCATACATCAGGAGTCAAGATGAAAGGTGCCTTTGCTGTAAATTCATGCTGTTCTTTCAAACTCCAAACTCTCTCCTATCCATAATTTATGCTGCCATAAGCCACATTGGAGTCTAGGAAGGAGAGACCACTTTCTGAGTACCTATTACTTCAGGGCACTATGAAAAGCCCTTTTATGAGCTTCATTTCATTTAATCCTATAGCCTCTGCCATGAAATACAAGAGTTACATGAGGTGTACGACAATTCTTCAAACACTGGGAATCCAGCCTCTAAGGGTTTCCCAAGTGTGAAAACACAAAATCTGCAAATTACCGAATACCTAGAATCCCAATCCTCAGAGGTACTCGAGAGCGGAGCCGTTTTGTCTTCAGGGCTTTAAGCTGATGTAAACGATTCCAGATGGTCTGCTCAGCCTTCTCCCTGCAAAGATCAAGAGGTAGAACTCAACCTGAAGATAAACTAGAGCACAAGCTAAAAGAGTACAATAATGGAAATAAAATAAAAACAAACTTCAACCCTTTAAATGAATGTCTATCTTTTACGTTAAGGGAAGATAAAGAGGGAGCCAACTCAGGAAGCACCACTTCCTTCCAGCTTATCTCCAAACCTGACAAGCCCAAACTCAGAAACAATGTACTTCACAAAGCCTCACAGAGTTTGTCCACCCTTTAACTGCCCCATCACTTTAACTACACTTTTCCCTGTAGTTAGCAACTCTCTTTTATTGTTTGATTTTTTACATAGTGCCTTCTGCCAGATGTTAGAGCTATTTGTGTATCTGCCTTAGTTCCCTTATCAAACCAAGCTCCTTAAAGCCAGGCTCCACAGAAGAAGCGTTCATTTCTGAATCTCCCAAAGCCATGAAGATCAGTGTCTTACAGCAGAAACACTTATATTAACACTAAGGAAACATTAACACTAACATGCCTTGTACACAGAAACAAAGCAGGAAACAGTATGTTCACTTCTGATGCATGACACCATCTCTGCACCAACTGCACCTGAACCTTTACAATGTGAATTACGTCATGAATATGTGCCATTACCTGCAAGAGAAGCCTTAGGAAAAGCTGGGTGCCTCAGCAAACTCTCGGTTTCCTCACCTATAACACAGGTTTGATAATAACACCTATCTCATAGGGCTGCTGTGAGATTTAAATTAGTAGGGCAAGTACAGTGCTCAGCACAGGACCTGATACACAGTACGTGCTCAGCAAACGTCAACCCAGTTCTATCATTACTATCTCCACTGCTGTAAAATCACGAATCCACTGACTGATTGCCACAGGTCTGCCGGCCTGGCACTGTTAACTCTGGCGTAAAATATATTCACTGTCTGGATAAAGAACAAATTCTCACCTGATAGAACATGTGACAAGGAGGATCACATCAGCCTGAGTGGAAAGCAACGGAAAAAAAGGGAAAATTATGATCTTTGAAATCTGCCTTGTAGAATCACTATCCACTTATCTTTTTCTTTATCACTGTGGTAAAACATACATAGCATAAAATTTAGCATTTTAACCATT
Organism: Mustela nigripes; assembly: GCF_022355385.1. Taxonomy (NCBI): domain Eukaryota; kingdom Metazoa; phylum Chordata; class Mammalia; order Carnivora; family Mustelidae; genus Mustela; species Mustela nigripes. The sequence continues at coordinate 115,744,215 of NC_081563.1, forward strand.
TTTAAGTGTGCAATTCAGTAGCATTAAGTATATTCACATTGTTGTGCAACCATCACCACTATCAAGCTCCAGAACCATTTCATGTTCCCCAACTAAAACTCTGTACCCATTAAACACTAACTCCCCATTCCCCCTCCACCTCCCAGCCCATTGTGAACTTAGTTTCTTCCCTAAAAGTGAGCACCACCATAAAAGTTTCGAAAATAACTGGAACAAAAATACACCTTAGTTCCATGCTATGCATTTTATTCAAGGGAACTCACTCTCACCAGGCCATACCTTATTTCTGAAGCTACATCTGAAAACTGCCACAAATGCGGAGTCTCACCCAGGCCCAGAAAACAATGAAAGCAGAAAATGCATGTACCTCTTGGAGGTTCCTGGTCCGCAAATAGCCACTCTTCTGTAGGATAGACCAGGCTATCTCTGTGTCATTCACGTTCATCTGGCAGCCATAGGTCTCCAGGTAGACTGCAATGAGAGGGGGATTCCATAATAGGTAAACTAAAAGGGACCACATGTCTCAACAAGTCTCCTTCCCAAATGCCCCAGAAACATCTGAGGCAACTGGTCATCCACTAAATCCTACTGCCTCAATTCTAAGACAACATTAAGTTCCAGGTCTACCCCCAAATTAATGATAGCCTTTCAGAACAAAAGAAATACTATATTACATACATACATAATTACAGGCCATATCATTTAAAACACAGAAGAAACATGCACCTGAGAGTCAAGGCAATGTGGTTATAAAAACAATTAGAAAAGGGAGGACTAGCTAATAGTGCTGAGTATCAACTTGGGGGAAAAATTTAAATCCATACATTATACCCCTCCTTCTCACAATGAAGTTCTCCAACCTCTGAAGGGAGCAGCAATGGCCAGAAGGCACACAAAGCCAGAAAATAAAAATGAGGTAACTTCCTACAGTAACTTCAAACAAACATACCGAAACAAAAGCAAGCACTGGGGCGGCTAGCTGGCTCAGCTGATAGAGCATGGAACTCTTGATTTCCAGGTTTTGTTGTTGTTGTTGTTTTTAAAGATTTATTTATTTATTTATTTGACAGAGATCACAAGTAGGCAGAGAGATAGGCAGAGAGAGAGTGGAGAAGCAGGCTCTTTGCTGAGCAGAGAGCCCGATGCGGGGCTCGATCCCAGGACCCTGGGATCATGACCTGAGCCAAAGGCAGAGGCCTTAACCCACTGAGCCACCCCCGTGCCCCTTGATTTCCAGGTTTTTTTTTTTTTTTTTTTTTTTAAAGATTTTATTTATTTATTTGACAGAGAGAAATCACAAGTAGATGGAGAGGCAGGCAGAGAGAGAGAGAGGGAAGCAGGCTCCCTGCTGAGCAGAGAGCCCGATGTGGGACTCGATCCCAGGACCCTGAGATCATGACCTGAGCCGAAGGCAGCGGCTTAACCCACTGAGCCACCCAGGCGCCCCCTGATTTCCAGGTTTTAAGGTCAAGTCCCACATTGGGTACAGAGATATCTTAAAAAAAAAAAAAAAAAAAGGAAAGAAAGAAAGCATGGCTGTATTATGATGTAAAACACATTTGCATCAAGTTTTAAGAACATCAACTTCATACTCTGGCAAGTCCTCTGAAATTATATTCCTACATCAATTCCTGCCCCTCAGCACCTTTTAATCAACAGACCCAAATAAAGTCCAAATGAAGTTAAAAGTTCATGACAAAAAAATCATATGAAAACCAACACAGAACAGCAGTAACTTAAAGAAAGAAACAACCAACAATGTTTTTTTAAACCTTCCTTGGCTCACTTTCCTGGTCTTTAAAAAAAAAAAAAAAATTACATCAGAACTGAGGGGAACAACAAATAAACATATTTACATATATGTAAAGAACTACAAAATATCTAGCAGGAGGGGCGCCTGGGTGGCTCAGTGGGTTAAGCCTCTGCCTTGGGCTCAGAGGTCATGATCTCAGGGTCCTGGGATCAAGCCCCGCATCGGGCTCTCTGCTCAGCAGGGAGCCTGCTTCCGCCTCTCTCTCTGCCTGCCTCTCTGCCTACTTGTGATCTCTCCCTCTGTCAAATAAATAAATAAAATCTTAAAAAATATATATATATATCTAGCAGGAGTCACAAGATGTACATACTCCTTGATTTACTAGTTTATTTCCTAGATATTTGTCCTAGAAAAAAATTTAATAGGACACAGACATACATTTATATGTATATATGTGCATGTATATACGAAGATACATATTATAGCATTACTTGTATAAAACTTTTTAAACAACTTATATAGAACTTTTGAAACAATGTCCAACTATAGAGGACAGGTATATCATAGTACAGCAAAATGTAACATTTTATACCAGTTTCTAAAAATTTAATTACAAAGGAGCAGCTGGGTGGCTCAGTTGGTTAAGCAACCCAGCTGAATTTTTGGCTCAGGTCATGATGTCGGGGTCATAAGATGGAGTTCTGCATGGGGCTCCACAGTCAGTGGGGAGTCTGCTTATGGATTCTCTCCCTCTACCACTCCATGCTCACACATCCATGCATACACTCTCAAATAAATAAATAAATAAATCTTTAAAAAAAAAAAAAAAGAAAGAAAGAAAAGAGGGGCACCTGGGTAGCTCAGTCGGTTAAGTGTCCACTTTTCATTTGGAGTCCTGGGATGGAGCCTGGGATGGAGCTCCACATCAGCTCAGGAAATCTGCTTCTCCCTCTCCCTTTGCCCTTCTCCCTCCCTCCACTTGTGTTCTCTGCTCTCTCTCTCAAATAAATAAATGAAATATTTTTGAGTGAATTTCTACAGCACGAACTGTGAAAGCTTTCTTATGACTTAAGATGATCTAAAAATCGGGGCGCCTGGGTAGCTCAGTGGGTCAAGCCTCTGCCTTCAGCTCAGGGTCCTGGGATCAGGGCCTGCATCAGGCTCTCTACACGGCAGGGAGCCTGCTTCCCCCTCTCTCTCTGCCTGCCTCTCTGCCTACATGTGATCTCTATCTGTCAAACAAATAAATAAAAATCTTAAAAAAAAAAAATGATCTAAAAATCAGAACAGAGTAAATATAGGGTTTCCAAAAGTAACCAAACAGAAGACTCCCCAGGACTTCCACCCACCCTAGCTACAAGGACCAAAAGTATGAGTTTCTTTCCTTTTTCTTTTTTTTTAAGATTTAATTTATTTATTTGAGAGAGTACACAAGCATGCACAAGCCAGGGAAGGTGCAGAGGGAGAGGGAGAAGCAGACTGCCCACTGAGCACAGAATCTGACACAGAGCTTGATCCTAGGACCCTGAGATCATGAACAGAGCCAAAGTCAGACACAACTGACTGAGCCATCCAGGCACCACAAAAATTTTTTTAAAGATTTTATTTTTAAGTAATCTCTACAGTCAACATGGGGTTTGAACACACAACACTGAGGTCAAGAGTTGCACACTCCACCAACTGAGCCAGCCAGGTGCCCACAAGTTTCTTAATATTGTTACTTGATGAAGTCTGACAATTCCAGAACCTAGCAACCTTCCCACCCTATTAACCCTCCAAAGCCAGGTCTGCAATAAAAGAATAATTAAGAATCAGGCTGTGGGTACTAGAAAGGAGCAAAGCAGGAAGTGTGAAGAGAGAAGAAAAGTAAAACCAACCTTTCCTTTGCTTCCCTAGAAGTTCATCCACTGTGAGATAGGGGGGAGGGTCCTCCATGTCTGGTTCCTCTTGAGGAGCTGACGCTCTTAAAAAATGCTGAAAAGTCGGCCCACTGGCAAGCCTGGAGCTGAAATCCTTCCGAATTCCATCTTCCTGCTGCCTCTCTACACTCGCACATGCAGTGCTGGGAACACTACTACATGCCCTGCAGGTCCTGAGCAAGAGCCAGGACACGGAAGCCAAGGGCCCCCACCTCTGTGTCTGCAGGACACACCGCAAAGGATGCATGGCACTAAATCAAAGTCCAAAGTCTGCAAAAGAATAACAGGTACACCAACATTTATTGAACACTTCATACCGGGCAATGCTATAAGCACATCCCATGTATTAATACATTTAATACCCAAAAACCCAAGAAGAAGATATTCTTAATACCATCCCTATTTTATAATTAGGAAAAAAAAAAAAAAAAAACCTGGGACAACTTGCCTAAGATCAGACAAAGGAGTGCCAAAGGTAAGATACAAATCCAGGCAGTTTTCAAAACAAAGGGGTGGTAGAGATGAGATGAGATGGTGTGACAAAATAACAAAGAAGCACCTTGTGCCAGGAACAGTTTCAAGGGCATTAAATCTTCACAGCAATCCTCAGCAAGATGGACACAGGTCGTACTATTACCCCCATTCAGAGATAGGGAAATAGACACAGAGAAGCTGAGGAACTTACCTAAGCTCCCACCTAAGCAACAGAGCCAGGACTCAAATGAAGGTCTATATGACCACAAAGACCATGCTCCTAGCCACCTAGCTATGTTGCCTCCCATTACTATGAAATCCACTTACTATCTGAGGCGATCTTTCTTTGAGTTCCTTCAAATGGGACGTATCTAACATGGGGCACCATATGTCTGATCAGTGACTCCTACCCTCCAAGAAGCTCGACTTACTGCCTTCAAATGTTCTACCCAGGCCCCCTCACACATAGCTGGGGAGACGAAAATAGCACAACCTTTACAGAGGCCAATTTGCCACTTTCCATCAAAATGACACTCACAACCCCTTTGACCAAGTAGTTCCATTCCTAGATATTTATCCTACAGATAGGGTCTTACATATATAAAATGACCCATGTGTAAGGATATTCAGTGCAGCAGTGTTTCTAACAGGAAAGGAATGGAAAAGACCTAATGTCATCAGAAGGGGACTAGTTAAGTCATGGTACATCCATGCAATGGGATAAAATGCAACTGTTAGAAAGTAAGGCTGGGGGCGCCTGGGTGGCTCAGTGGGTTAAGCTCAGGTCATGATCTCAGGGTCCTGGGATCGAGTCCTGCATTGGGCTCTCTGCTCAGCGGGGAGCCTGCTTCCTCCTCTCTCTCTCTCTCTGCCTGCCTCTCTGCCTACTTGTGATCTCTGTCTGTCAAATAAAATAAATAGAAAGTAAGGCTGTGGGGTGCCTGGGTGGCTCAGTAGGTTAAAGCCTCTGCCTTCGGCTCAGGTCATGATTCCAGGGTCCTGGGATTGAGCCCCGCATCGGGCTCTCTGCTCAGCAGGGAGCCTGCTTCCTCCTCTCTCTCTCTCTCTCTCTGCCTGCCTCTTTGCCTACTTGTAATCTCTGTCAAATAAAAAAAATATATTAAAAAAAAAAAAAAGAAAGTAAGGCTGTATCCATACATGACAAAAACAAGGAAGCAAAACGCCCAATAGTGTCTGTAGTATGCTATACTTTAACCTGCAGGGGAAGGAGCACAGGAATATTAAGGTACATACTTGTCAATGAGCACAGTATCTCTAGGGTGCGTAAGAAACAGTCACTGCCTCCCAGGAAGGAACCCTGGTGACTCCAAGTCCAAGAGATGGAGACGCACTTCCCACCACACATCCTTAACGGACCTCATGGTCTCCAGACTGACTGCCTCACTCCTTCCAGTCACACCATTTTTGTACTGATCTTCACTAGCTTCTAGGCTTTTATACACGCTGTTCTCTCTAGTTATTGTGTCTTCTCTCTGACTTAGCCAACTCCCATGCTTTTAGGTCTCTGCTTCCTCCTAGAATGCCTCCTAGATGCCTGTCCTGGCCACCATTCTCCAAGTCTAGGCTGGGGTCCTCCTATAGATTCCCAAAGCCTCCTAATCTCCATCTCAAGACTTGGCTGTTAATTACTACTTACACTTCTGCCATCCCTTACAGGCTGGAAGATCTCTAAAAGCAGGGAACAAATCTCATCCATTTGTACATCTTCAACATCTCCCATTCAGTAACTAACTCATGGCAGGTGCTGTACATGTAAAATGAGCAGCTGCAGCCTGTTGCCTCTCGAACTCGGTCGCCTGCTACCAGCACTTTAGGCAGGTGCAGTGCTAACCTACATTCAAGCATCAGAGAACAGCAGAGTTCTAAGTGTGAGCTTTTTTTTTTTTTTTTAAAGATTTTATTTATTTACTTGAGAGAGAGACAGTGAGAGAGAGCATGAATGAGGAGAAGGTCAGAGAGAGAAGCAGACTCCCCACGGAGCTGGGAGCCCGATGCGGGACTCGATCCCCGGACTCCAGGATCATGACCTGAGCCGAAGGCAGTCGTCCAACCAACTGAGCCACCCAGGCGTCCCCTAAGTGTGAGCTTTAAAGTCACACTTCCCTGCTCCTTACTCGCTGAGCTGCCAATTCCACATCTGTAAGATAAAGATAAAGGTCGTACCTGCGTCCCAGAGATACTGTAAGAATTAAAAAAGGTATTAAAAACAAAACTCGGCATAAGGTAAGCATTCAGTAACTGCACACTTGCAGCCCGCACCCCCTTTCATGAGAGATATAACGCAATCCGGTTAAGAGCATGGACTCTGGAGTCTGTCTGCCCCAGCTGCTGCCTAGCCAGGTAACCCTGGGCACCTGGCGAGCTTCTTAAACTCGGGGAGCTTCCATTTCTCCATGAGTCAAATGGGGATAGTAATACCTGTGTCTGCTGTGAGGATCAAATGTGATAATGCAAATAAAATTGGAGCGACGGGGGCCAGGGGGTTGGTAATGCTCAAAAATTGGTAGACGGCAATAACGACCAGACAGCAGCCTCATCTCAACCGAAGTACGCCTAGACGATAAAACACCCCAAACACTTTGTTGGGGTGGCTACAAGGCTTCAGGCGCGGTGCTTAGTGCTTCCCATGGATTTCCGTATCTAATCCTCACCAACATTGTAAGCCAATCTATCGTCCCGACTTCACCCGTGACGAGGACAAGGCTCGGGGGCAATGGGGATGACATGCCCAAGGTCACAGGCGAGAAGGCAGCGGGGCGGGGGCGCGAACCCTGACAGTCTGACTCCAGGGGCCGCGCCATCCTCCCCTCGAACACCTAGCGTTTGCGGGGCTCCGCCGCCCGCCGGCCCCATGCATGGACCACCTCCGCGGGCCGCGCCGCTCACCTGCCGCAGCCCGAGCGCCCTAAATCCGGCAACGCAACCCCACTCAGTCAAGCGGGACGCCGCCCCAGCTTTCAGCGGCTGAGAGCACACACGAGCGACTTCCGTTCCGCCACGACTTCCGTCCGGGAGGTCCCGGCGGAAGCGCTTCTCCCAGTAGGGTCCGGGTGGGTACCCGTTCCCGGCTTTGCGAAACGGCTCGGGCCGCTGACCTGAGTGGTAGTCCCTGGCCGTCCTGTGCTTGGAATGAAATGAGTGCGAATTAATGTACTCTAAATGTAAAATACACACCGGATGTTCAAGAAAGGGTGCAGAATAGTTCATCAATCTTGTTTATATTGATTACGTGTTGAAATAATATTTAGAATATACTGGATCAAATGACTATGATTTAAATTAGTTTCATCTGTTTTTTTACCCTTTTAGTGTGCCTATTTAAACTGCATACGTGGCTCACGTCCTCTTTCTACTGGACAGCGCTGCACTATGGGTTGAAGACTTCCATTCACTGTTCCAGCCTGGACCCCTTAGCCCCCGGGGATAGGCGTTACAGAACCATAGTTGAGTGGCATACGGGGTACCTCCTCTTGGGTATCTAATGACTGACCCTTAACTTAATACAGAACGCTTCATTTCCACACTCACAGCCTCTCCCAAAATCTGTTCCTTCCCAGTCTAGACCATCTCAGTGAATGACCCAGCCATCCACCCAGTTACACTGGGAGAAATGGAGGAGTCATTTTTCCCCCCTCTCCCTCTCCTTTCAATCTGTCAGCAAGTTCTGTCAGCTTTAACTCCAAAATGTCTCAAATTGATCCACTTCCCGTGCTACAACTCTAGCCCAGGCCACCTTCATCTCATCTAAAACTACTGCAATAGGCAGGGAAGTGGTTTCCTTGTTTCTGCACCTTGTCCTTGTCTCCTACAGACTATTTCCCATAAGGAGCCTAAGAGAATTTGTCTGGAGTGCCTGGGTGGCCCAGTGGGTTGGATGTCCCACATCTGGTCCGGTAATGATCTCAGGGTCCTGGGGTTGAGCAACCCCCAGCACACCTTCCCCTACCAGCTCCCTGCTCAGCAGGGAGCCTGCTTCTCCCTCTGCCCCTCCCCCCCATAAATAAATCAATAAAAATCTTTAAAAATTTTTTAAAAAGAGACTTTGTGTTGTCATTGACTCAGACCACATCACTCTTCTGCTGAAAATTCTGGGTGGCTTATCGTTGGCATTGCAATAAAATCCAGATTTCCCACTGTGTTCTGGGGCCTGCATGATCTGGCCCCTGCTTACTTTTACTTCCCCAATTCACTTCTCCTAACATATTCTCTCTAGTTGACTACACTCCAACTCTGTAACTTTATCTTGCTCCTTCAATAAATACTCCAAGCATATGTTTACATTAGAGTCTACTTACTATTCTTTCTGGAATGCTTTTCCCCCAAATTATTTCTTGGCTGGCCCCTTCTCATTCTTTTTTTTTTTTTTTAAGATTTTTTTTTTATTTGTTTATTTGACAGACAGAGATTACAAGTAGACAGAGAGGCAGGCAGAGAGAGAGAGAGAAGCAGGCTCCCTGCTGAGCAGAGAGCCCGATGCGGGACTCGATCCCAGGACCCTGGGATCATGACCTGAGCCGAAGGCAGCGGCTTAACCCACA